>NW_021319860.1:744020-804843 GCF_001605985.2 Dendrobium catenatum | reverse complement strand
AAACTTCCTAATGGAACTTAACTCACATATGAAGGAGTTTTGAAATTCAAAATAAATTGATTGCCAACAAGGATTCCCTCCTAAATCACATAGAGATAATTTAGGAAAGTATTTATGATAGAATTTGAATTTCAAAATTCGAATTTGAAGGATTATGGTGGGTGGGCCGGCGGGTGGAACAAGTGGAGGAGGAGAGGGGAGGGTTGGCCGGCGGCCGGACTTGTGGCCGGCGGTTTGGGCGGCTAAGGGGGTGGTGGACCAGTGAAGGTGGGCTCGGTTTTGTGAGGAGGGGAAGGGGAAGGGGAGTAGGAGGCCGGCGGGTGGGAAGATTGGGGAGGGGATTCAAAGCAAGAAAAAAAAAAGAAAGATAAGAGAATCGCGAACCTTGGAATCCACCAAGATTGACGAGTATTGCTTTTGCCCTACTTGGGCCTCTCCTCTCACGAACTCACTAAGAGATCATCCAAAGAGAGAAACTTAGAACTCACAAAGAGATCCATCCATAAGCACAAACTGAAAAATTTCATATTAATCATCATTCCCTCTCCAAGAGGAGGGAGAAGGCTTAAATAACCAAATACATGAAGGAAAATAAAAAGACACAATTGCCTCTAGGGCAAACGTAAGACAAAGCCCTCAAGTGAGGGTAGAAAAGGAAAAAGAACACTAATAAATCAAATACATAAAATATATCAAAATAAATAGACACGATCGTAGCCGTTGATCTTCGATGTCCTCATCAGTAATGCTAATAAGCTGGTAATAAAAACATTTTTGTGACAGTTAGTATGCAGTCCAAATAAGAATGTAGTCTTTAAACTTCTCTGTGTGCGTTGGGTAGCCATGTGGTTTCAACTTGTTAACTTTCGTAATGGAAATTTTTTGTTCTCATATTCAAAAATCTCTCTTCATTATGTTGTTGGAGTTTTTTTTTTCATGGGAAAAAAGACGTTAGGGACCTTTTTTACGTTGCTAGTTTTGGTTGAAATGGCCGCCTTTGTAATCTTTCTCCAAATGGAACTTGCAGGTAGAAAGATATCTATGGTAGGCCTATGATAGCTGAAACAAAACTAACGACTTTTATAGCTAAGCTTATCTAAATAACTCTTTTAAATGCATACCATTTTTTTTTTTTTTTGTTGTTGCAAATCATTGATTATCTTGAGTTCTTGCAGGCAAACCAAAGCAGCTATCAAAGGACATTAACTGTTCTATCCAGAATTCATGATGGTTTGTGTAAAGATGGGTCGATTAAAAGAGGTAGATATACAATCAAAGCAGAGCAAACTTTTAAAGACGTTAGGGACCTTTTTTACGTTGCTAGTTTGGTTGAAATGGCCTTCTTTGTAATCTTTCTCCAAATGGAACTTGCAGGTAGAAAGATATCTATGGTAGGCCTATGATAGCTGAATCAAAACTAACGACTTTTATAGCTAAGCTTATCTAAATAACTCTTTTAAATGCATACCATTCTTTTTTTTGTTGTTGTTGTTGTCGCAAATCATTGATTATCTTGAGTTCTTGCAGGCAAACCAAAGCAGCTATCAAAGGACATTAACTGTTCTATCCAGAATTCATGATGGTTTGTGTAAAGATGGGTCGATTAAAAGAGGTAGATATACAATCAAAGCAGAGCAAACTTTTACCTTTATTTAAATTGAAAAATTCTCACTTTCACTATTTTGCTGTCTGTGATGTAGATTCACTTAAAGTCATGCTTCTATGCGGTTCTGATTTGCTAGAGTCTTTCAGTATTCCTGGGGCTTGGATACGCGATCAGGTTTTTTCTTGATACACTTTTTAGTTTTTATTTATGTCTCAAGAAATAATATTGGGAACTTTTACTTATCATTGTTTAGCAGTAACGATAAGTGAGTTTAGCTATTAGATTTTAAACCTTATGTTCAAAATTTTATTTGTACGTTTCCTGTATGAATCAATTTTTTTGAATGCATGCTGCTAGTGAATTTGATCGTGAATTTTTAGCAATATAATTTTTACATGCTTAAATTGATTGAAGGATCATCTGATTTGATGTTATCCAAATAACATTGTTCAGAGCTATTAATGTTATTTGTCACATGCAATATAGTTGGTGTAGAAAAGCTTCACAGCATATCTTCACCTGCAAAACAAGAGCACGGAGACGAAGGCAAATATGCAGGAGTAATTCAACAATGAGGATTTCATTCCTTTTGCTTGCTACAGTGTATAGTGCATATATAGAGTGAGTGAATACACGTGTAGGGTAGAGATGAGTGGTGATAGCACCACATGGTTCGTTTGTGATAGAGAATATTCCTTAGGTAGTGGAGTGTGGTGCTAATACTTCCCCGCAAATTGACGGATCCAGTTGAACGGACAATTTGGAATGAAGATGCTGGAAACGCTTTGTGGAAAGTGGTTTGGTGAGAATGTCGGCCGTTTGATCCAGTGTACTGATTGGAGTCAGTATGATGTGCTTCGCATGAATGTGATCACGTATGAAATGGTGATCAATCTCTATGTGTTTGGTACGAGCGTGAAACACTGGGTTGTTTGCCAGTGCTATGGCGGACATATTGTCACAGTATAGAGTGGTTGGTTTGGCTGAGTAGATGTTGAAGTCCTGCAGAAGTCTTCTTAGCCAAACTATGTCGGTTGTTGCTGCAGCAATTGCTCGGTACTTAGCTTCTGTAGAGGAGCGAGCTACGGTGTGCTGTTTCTTAACACTCCACGAGATGAGAGTGGATCCTAGAAACGAGCAATAACCGGAGGTGGACTTCCGAGTGGCCGTGTCACTTGCCCAATCTGCATCTGCCATGGATAGGAGCTAAAGGTTTCCAGGAATAATGGGAATGCCGAAGTGAGTCGTCCCTTGAAGGTACCTTAACAGCCTTTTTAGTTGATGGAAGTGTTGGTCTTGTGGATCATGCATATGTTGGCATAGGACATTAACCGAGTAAGCAATATTCGGTCTGGTAATTGTTAGATATTGAAGCAAGCCTGCGAACTGTTTGTAGATAAGTGGATTGTGAAGAATTGGATTAGAGAAATATGTGGTGATTGGTTTGGTAGAATTTGGATTCGAGAGGGGCTTACAGGAAGAGAGACCCGCCTGTTGCAATATGGATTGTGCATAGAGAGCTTGGGAGAGAAAGTAGTAGGTAGAGTGTGTTTGGATAGTGATACCTAGGAAGGTATGAGCCAGGCCAAGGTATTTCATTGTAAACTTGTGGCTGATTTGAGTGATAAAGGTAGAGATAGCTGTAGGATTGTTGCCGGGGAGTAGAATATCTTCTACATAGATAAGGAGGTAGATTTGGATTTTGTCTTGGATGAATGTAAGAAGGGAGTGATCGGATTTACTGTGACAGAAGCCGAGGGAGAGAAGGTAGCTGGAGAAGGTGTTGAACCATTGTCTTGGGGCTTGTTTTAAGCCATAAATTGCTTTTTGCAGGAGACAGATAGTTTCTTGGAGATCTCCATGTAGAAAAGCGCTGGCTACATCCATTTGATGTACTTGCCATTTGGATGAAGAGCAACGGTGAGGACTCTAATGGTGGGCATTTTGGCAACTGGACTAAACGTGTTATAATAATCAAGCCCGTGTTCTTGACGATGTCCCTGAGCAACTAATCGAGCCTTGTGTTTGACAATGGTGCCATTGGAGTGACGTTTGGTACGGTAAGTCCAACGACAGCCGAGAATGTTGGTTTTTGGAGGATGGGGGACTAATTTCCATGTCCCTTGCTGCTGTAATGCCAGAAATTCCATGGCCATTGCCTCACGCCAATGAGATAATTTGTTGGCTTCAATAAAAGTGGTGGGACCAGGAGGAGTTGAGGGTTGTTTGGGGTGGGTTTTATGAAGCAGATTGAAGATCTGCTTTGGTTTTAGATGCCCCGTTTGGAGACGGGTGAGCATAGGATGGCGAGTAGCAGGAATTTATGTGGATGAAGGTGAGAGGAGATTGGTATGTGGAGTAGGGGAGTGATGAAGTGGAGAGTTAGAGGGTGGCTGAGGTTGCGGATCTGCACTAGGTTATGTGGTGGATGGAGATAGAGTTGAAATTGGAATAATAAGAGAAGGATTTGAGTGGGGTGGCTGGTTGGATGTGAGGTCAGGTGGAACATAGGTGGGTGAGGAGCTGGGAAATGTATCTTCATTAAATGTGACATGGCGGGATATGATTATTTTGTTTGTGGACAGGTTGAGGCATTTGTAGCCTTTGTATGTATCATAATAACCAAGAAAGATGCATTGAGGAGCTCTTGGAGCAAGCTTGTGACGTTTGGATGGAGGTAGCCACGGGTAACATGCACAGCCAAAGGTTTTTAGATGAGAGTAATCGGGCCTTTGGTTGTGGAGGAACAGGAGAGGGGATTTGTGGTGTAGTATTGGCGTGGGCATACGGTTGATGAGATGCACTGCCGTGAGAGCAGCATCGGGCCAAAACTGATAGGAAAGTTTGGTTGTATGTAAGAGGGTTCTGTTGGTGTCCAGGATGTGCCTGTTTTTGCATTCAAAAATCCCATTCTGTTCGGGAGTATAGGGACATGAAATTTGTTGGCGTATGCCATGTTGCTGTAGAAATAAGGACAGCTCGGAATTTAGGAATTATGTACCACCATCTGTTTGTATACATTTAATTTTATGTGATAACTGATTTTCAATGAATGTCTTAAAGTTGATGATGATTTTGGTGGTTTCAGATTTAGCACGCAGCAAAAAAAGCCAAGTAAAACGGGAATATTCATCCACTATAATAAGATAGTAGTAATATCCTTGATGTGAAATAGTTAGGGAAGGCCCCCATACATCGAGATGAAGAATAGCTAAGGGAACATTAGTGGATTGGTTAGATTGCTGAAATGCTAACTTGTGGCTTTTAGAAGCCTTACAGACCGAGCAGACGGGGCTAGACACAGGTATATGAAGATCGTTGTTTTGGGTGGAGATGACATTGAGAACTTGACTGTGTGGATGGCCGAGACGATTATGCCATATGAGAGATGATAAACGAGTGACTGAGAGCGTTGATGGTGGCAGATCCGCGGTAGGAAGTCTAATGGTGTACAAACCATTGTGACAAGGGCCTGGAGGAGGATAACATGAGTCTTCAGGTCCTTTATGGTGAAGCCGGACGTAGAGAAGGAAATGGAAACATTGTTGTCATTAGTGAGATTAGAAACAGATAGGAGGTTGTGAGTTAAATTCGGAATGTGATAGATTTGAGAGAGGGAGAGCTTACGGCTAGGTGTGGGTAGAATACCAGGACCCGAGTGTGCTATAGGAAGGTTTTGTCCATTGCCAACAATTATGCTGTCCATACCTTGGTAGGATGTCGGCTGTTGGAGGTTGTCCACGGAGTGAGTTAAATGGGAAGACGCTCCCAAGTCGATGTACCAGTCCTGAGCGGGCGGCGTCGAGTCTGCAACTAGTGCCTTGGTGGGGGTCGGTGACGGACCTGGAACGTAGTTCGCGTTCAACCGATGCCAGCATTGCAGGGCATTGTGACATCTTTTGTTGCAAATTTGACAAACGGTGGGAGAAGAGGATGTAGAGCGACTGCTTGTGTACTGATAGTTTGGGGAGCGACCTCTACCGCGACGTCCACGACCACGAGATGCATAGAGTGCTGTATTGGGATCAGGTGTAGGATGTTGTCATGAGAATTCAACTGCCAGGGTGATTTCCTCTGTTAGTAGATAGGAGTATAGCTCGTCGAGATTGAAGGGGCCTCGCTTGGTGCAAATTGTGGTCTTAAATGCCTGATAGGAAGGGGGCAGACCGTTGAGTATGTACAACACAATATCTTCAGGCTCAATGTTGGAGCCAGCTGCTGCAATGTTGCCGACTAGGGATTTGATAGAGGTCAAATATTCTGCCATGGAGAGATTCTTCTTGGTGATGTTGTGTTACTCGTTTTTCAACTGAATGACTCTAGAGCAGTTGGAAGCTTGAAGTCTCTGCTCCAAGGTATGCTAGATTTCTGAGCATCCATCCAGATGAAGCACATATGATATGACTGAAGGGGAAATCATAGAACAGAGAGCTGTAGGTAGGTTTTGGTCTATTTGATGCCATTGGAGATAGGCTTTGTTAGGAAGTTTGCTACCATCAGTTTGTTGAAGAAGACGAGGCGGAGGTGCTTTGGCGATGTCGATAGGGCTGTCGAAGCCATTAGCTCTCAATAGCTTCAGGATCTGTGACTTCCATATTGGATAGTTGTCACTGGTGAGGGAAGTGGGTACACTGGTTTTGATGTGCGACAGGATGAGCTTGAGCAATGAAGGTATGGACGGTATTTAAGCTGGGTTGGATGTTGTCTGGTCTGTGGTCTGCGACGATGACGACTGAGACATCGTGGGAGCGACTGAGGTGTATTCTTCCTCAGACCTGCTCTGATACCATGTAGAAAAGCTTCACAACATATCTTCACCTGCAAAACAAGAGCACGAAGACGAAGGCAAGTATGCAGGAGTAATTCAACAATGAGGATTTCATTCCTTTTGCTTGCTACAGTGTATAGTGCATATATAGAGTGAGTGAATACACGTGTAGGGTAGAGATGAGAGATGAGTGGTGATAGCAGCACATGGTTCGTTTGTGACAAAGAATATTCTTTAGGTAGTGGAGTGTGGTGCTAATAGTTGGTCATCTTGATTAAAAAATGAAGTGTGATTCATCATGGTCGGTGATGATCCTGGCCTCATTTTATTGCTTATCCTCTCCATATTTTTAGCCTTCATGGTTATGGAATTGAGTTAGAATTCAATTTGGATGTTACATAGAGTCATAGAGTATCTCAATCTTGGCCACTAAAGTCATTCACTCTATCGCAATCTAGATATCATTAAATCAAACGCCTCCAACTTTATTTATATAGTATTGTTATCAATATAACATTGATCAGAGCCCCTAAAAACTTATCGGCTTCTTTTGGATTGTTTTTTTTATTTATTTCTTCATGATCCTAGATCACCCAGTGAGTTTAAGAAAAGACAATTGTTGACGTCTATGTTTGATAAACATGCTATACAACAATAAAGGTAGACGGACATAATTTAATGTGTAACTGGCTTTTAACATCTGAATAAATGTTCATTTGCACCCATGTTGCCAAATAAACCATTTTGATGCATCTTAAATGCTGAAATGGTTTGAGCCAGTTATATTGAGTATATGCTAGCTCACTCTCTTTGTGTATATGCTAGCTCACTCTCTTTCCAAACCCTTTTTGCCTTATGAATCTCTACTATTGTCACATGAGGTATATTGAGCAATCACAGTGCCTTGTATGCCTTATTTGTTGACTCAATTAGAACTTATTTATTTTATTTTGTGATTCTATGTCTATGCATGCCTAGTAGAAGGCCTAATTTAAGTCACGGTGTCCTATACATTGCTCACATATGATTTTCTTGGCATGGTGGAAACGTGTTAATAGAAGCCATGAAGGATTCAAAAATTTCATATCTACTAAAAAATAGCATTAGAAAAATAATTTTTTGCTCACAAGTTTGTGAATAGTATGAATAAATTGAGTGAGATACTTTATGAATGTCAATTCAATAATAATTAGCAATTATGTGAGTAAATGGCTTATTGGCCTTTTTAAGGCATATTGCGTGGAATATTTGTTTTGTTTAGTTGATAACTTAAAAGAAAATCTATTGAGAACAATCCATTGATTGGCGAGGATGACAATGAGAAAGTTTTATTAGATTTGGAATGGAGATTATGTATATGTTCTTTCCGTTATTTGGAAATCTAGAGATGTAAGGAGGAGACTTGTTCAGGTTTTGCTTTGTTTTTTTAGACATCATGAGGCATGAGGAAGGTGCATCTTATTTATGCTTATCTACTCTCCTTTTATAAGCAAAACCTTTTTTTATCTTTTTAGCTTTGAAAATAAGAGTGTAAGGTCTTTAAAAGATTATTTGGTAATACAACAAATGCCTTGGGAATGTACAAAATAATTAAAAGATGCTTTGAGAATATAACAAATGCCTTGGGTAAAAAAGAATTAATTGGTATGTATGTATGAATAATGAATGTATGTTGTATGTTTTAAGTTTTATATTTTGTATGTTGTACGTTATATGTTATGTATGTTCTATATGTTACATGTTGTATGTTATGTTTGTAAGTTCTTTAAGAGAATGCATGGTCTTTATGTTTTGTATGCTCTACAAATAAGAGTGTTAAGGTTTTTAAAAGAATTAAACATTATGTTGTATGTTATATGTTCAAATGAGTAAAAAATGAACACCAAATTGAAAAGCATGCACATGACCAAAATGCAATTAAATTTTCATGATCACAAAGCCTTGTGTGCATTCTAATAATAGCTTATCAGCTACAAAAGACAAATCAATGATTTGATCCTGGAGGGTAAAAAAGTGAACATGTTCGTTGAGTCACAAAAAGCATGTCCTACATTTAAAAAAATTATGCAAATATAAAATAATGCGTGCATTTTAGAGTACACCTGGGTGTTAATGATAACATTAAGAATTGAAATCAAAGACTTCCCAAAGCACTTTTTGTGTGTAATTTGACTCAAATTGCATCACTTTGAAGCGTGCAAATCATTAATGAGTTTGTAAGATTACTCTTGTGCTTAAACTCTTCGCAACACTCCATACACTTATGCTTGAAAGGAGTCAGAGGATAAGAAATGCTCCTAAGATTTTATATTATTTTTTTAACTATTTGAAGAAAAGGATAAAAGAAATAGGAAAATAAATCTTTAAGAAATATTAAAAGATATAAAAAAATGTGAATTTTTTTAAAAATCTTATGAGCATTCTTAGACCATTTGCTCTCATTTTACTACATGACATTCTTGTTTTCTCACTCGAAAAATAGGAATGCCTTGTAAAAAAATTAGAAAATTATAACAAAAAAGGTACTAATATGGAGCTGACTTTTCAAGTAAGATATTCCAGGCGCCACGACTACTTTCCTAATGATAATAATATTTACAATTTTCTTTGGTTTGATCGTCTATGCACTACTTAATGTCCAATCGGAGGCAGAATTGTGAAAATAAGAGATGGAACTTGAGAAAGCAACCTAGAGTATAATATATGTATAATATAATAATAGTAAATAAGTGTTATTTTGCCATATTTTAATTTAATATTTTATGAGCTATCATTGAGCTTAATATCGAGTATTTAACCGGTTACTTGTTAATTATGTTCGTAAAAAAATTTAAATGAGTTTGACTATGTTCAAGCTTGATTTAACCTTTGAATTTTTAAGAATCATTCAAACTTATTTAATCACTAACATAAACAAACTCGAATAATCATTAGCAAGACAAATTCAAGTTGCTCATTGAGTGTTCTAGTTCACTTTTAACTCTGTATATAGGGCCTTCATAGCATTTATGGTGGTGCATATATAAGAAAATTCACAAAAATAAAAACCTTTGACAACCATATCTATAGGGTAGGATCTTAAGTCCCAACTATTAGGTCATCCCCAAATCATCGGGATTAAAGCCCCAACCCCAATATAATCCACATTAAACCCCTATGGTAGAGAATTGAATTCAACTAAACATGTACATTTAGTCAGACTCAATCCTCTATAAGCAAGCAAGTAGAGTTGACATACCCCTAGCTTGATTTTCATCATTTAAAAGCTAAATCGACAATTCTGTGAGCTGCTTTGCCTATAAAGCAACATCTTAAGTCCCAACCATTGGGTATTTCCCAAATATTTTGCATGTTAGCCCCAACCATCAATGTAACATATGAGGTTGGGTTGTCAGTCTCAATCATTGAGCCTTTCCCAAATCTTCAAGGTGTAAGCCCGCTGGAAATTAAATTCTAATGCCATATATACATAAATTCATGATATAGTCGACATAGTCCACAACTCAACATAATTCTAAGCTCTCAATCCTCACCGTGCAAGTGATAGAGATGACTAAGTTGGCATCATAAATTTTCACCCATTTTAGGTTTGATTATCAGGAGATTATAATTGAAGGGGTTTATCCCATAAACCAAACTCGTGGTCATAAATACAATTACTTTGAGTTATTTCTCTGCTGATGGATTCAATTATTAGAATGTTATGATGAGGAAAGGGTCTTTGTAAAAAAAAATCCCTTCTCAAATTCTATGATAAGTACACCTAAACTCTTTTCACAATGATGGATATGATCAAAGCAAAATCATACCGCAAGGAAGCCTATCTAAATTTAGCCCCGACAAATAAATGTAAAAGAAAACAAAAAATAGATAAAAATAAAAAAAACTCGACCAATAATCTATCATTTTGTGCTTAGAGTATCCATGCTTCCATTCTCCGCTCTAATTTGCTAAGGATGACAAAATTATGATCATATTCAAAATTTTAACCGCATCAAAGATGTAACACATGCTCCCTAATCAAGTTGTTGGCCTGCTTGTGAAGTCGCTATAATATTACGATCACAGTTTAAACCTAAGTGTTTCTAAATGGCTAAGCCAAATTATTAGAATGTAATTCTCATCCCTCAATTTAGTTTACATTCACCAACACCAAGTGGTAATCCTGATTCCAACTCTAGGGAATTGGCTTTGGTATGGTTATTAATGTAGCACTGCATATATATCATTATATTATGGGTTGTTAATGTTGATCTATGAGATGTCCAGGGGAATTACTTCTCACAACATCTTGTAGATGTTGTCATTTGTAACTATAAGCTTGAGTCAATGCTAGCTATGGGTGTGAGCCGAGCCGGCTTGTTAAGGAGCTCGCGAGTCGAGCTTATCGAGTCACAAGTTTGAGCTCGAGCCTATACTTGAGCTCGTATGTTAAACGAGCTCGAGCTCGAGTTCAACCTGGCTCGGCTTGAAAGTTTATTGAGCACTCAATTAAATTAAAATATATTTAATAATTAATTAAAATTAGCATTATATAATATATTTTAATGTTTTTAATTTAATTCTATATTTAATCAAGCTTGAGCTTTTCAAACGAGCTCGAGCCTATAAATTTTTTAACGAGTCAAGCTTGAGGTCAGTAAAAACTAAACAAGCTTAGCTTGATTAAATAGATACTTGACTCGATTTGTTTAAACCCCTAGTGCTAGCAATCAATCTTCATCTCTATCCTCTTCTAAATCCAATCCAAAGGATAGGGGCTTGGATGTTGTATGGTGTCTAAACCCAATTTCTACACTAGATTGACATGAATGAGATTATTTAGAATGCCGGCCGATGATCATAATCACCACTTGATTTGTATTCTCAAAGTGAACTCCTATTTGTCCTATTGGTGGACGATCCCATTGTTATATCCTTTGGCAATCCCATTATTGATAGAGACGTGCTCAGCTTGTCCATTGAGCACACTGTTTTCGACTCTTGTAATATCTTTTCCCTTCTTGTCTTTCTTTCTCTTTTCAAGAAAGAGGTCAAGCTTCTAGGCATCCCCATGTTCAAAAGTTAGCCCAAGTGTCATATTCTTTAACAAACCACCCAACTCTTGTAAAAATTTCAAAACTGGATCCTGTTTGGCTCGGTAGACTTTGTTAGGGCTGCTGCTAAAGGTAAACTGCCTAAAATCCTTTCCCGAGATGGGACCGAGAGGAGGCATGAATCATATGAATGATTCTTCCAACGGAAATATCTATTTTGCCTGGCCTATGGCCTGTGTGGAAGAGTAAGCCGTTAGAAAAATGTGAAAGACTGGGACATGTCAGTACCTGAAGAAGAAAAAAAAAAGGTTCATATGTGCCAACAAGGAGAATGTCAATCCCTCTGAAACAAACGGCTCATCAACTCTGAAGGCATGACATGACCCTCCTCTATTCGGACAAATCTTCACTCCATTCTTAAGTTGACACTTTATATTTTATTTATTATTTGAACGGGAGAGTATATTGTTATGAAACTAGAATGGGCTGTTATTTAAGTTTAATTGCTTTATTTTACTGATAGAATTTGTTTTGAAATAATGGAAATATGGTCTCTAAGTGTCATTTGCTGTATTGTTTTCCAGGTCAAATCCATATGTAGGGACTTTGGTGTCATCTGTATACGCAGAGAAGGGACGAATATTGAACAGATAATTTCCAATGATGAAATATTGCAAGAAAATAAGGTGCGAAAAGTAAATTTTTTTTCTTAATTAGTGTATAATTTTAGTAGTAATAGACCTAGTGAGGGGTTTATGACTTTGGGCGATCAAGTCATTAATAAGAGTACATTAGAGATAGGATATGAAATGAGCATATACGTGAAAAGATTGAAGTAGCTCTAGTAGAAGATAAGATTAGAGAGAGTCGCCTTAGATGGTTGGTTCACATAAAATGGCGGCCTTCCGATGACCCAGTTAGGAGGGTAGAGGTATTAGATTTGACTTATGTTAAAAAAGGTAGAGGCAGATCTAAAAAGACTTGGTTAGAAAATATTAGGAATGACCTTTCTTTATTAGATTTAAACGAGAATTTGACTTTTAATAGAACACAATGGAGGAAAAGGATTCATGTAGCCGACCCCACGTAGTGGGATAAAGGCTTGATGTTGTTGTTGTTGTAGAAAGCATGTTGAATATTTTTTAGCTCATTCTTTACTAATTTCTGTTTACAGATCAATGTCATATCTGTAGATGAGATCATACCGAATCGAATTAGTTCAACAAACGTGAGGTAATTTTTTCCTTTGATGTTATGCTGGCCTTTGTTCAACTTTGTTCATCATGAACTTCAAACTTAAAATGAACCTGGAACTCATAGCATTTATTTGTTTAGCTGGTTTAATCCCTTTATAAGGCTCTCTTACCTCCCACCAACTCAAGCACCTGCATGAGCTGTTCATCTAATATTGGCTTGCGATTTGTTCAGCAAAGTGTTCACAATGTGTTGGTTGGTTGAAATTTTGCTGGTCTCTTCTTCACCGCAGGGAATGCATAAGCAGAGGGCTTTCAGTGAAATACCTGATTCCTGACGAAGTTATCGACTATATTAGGGACCAAAAACTCTACCTGGAATAGCTGCAACAAGGTTCTGATTCCACCTAATTTCCTTGCGATTGAAATTGTTGTGCAGATCTTTTGTTTTTGTATAGTGGTGGGTCTTGCTTGATTAATGTGTTAGACCATGTAAATGTTTATATTGTTCCTATAGAGTTTTGATTCAAAAGCCATAGATAAAAATGAATAAATGTGGCTATGTTTGAGTAGAGGGACTGATTTCACAGTTAGGAGACAACAGCTATGGTGTAACTATTGTTCTTCATCATGAATAAAACTTTTTATCTTTTACCAATCCTGCAGATCTGTTTAAAGTCTTTTACCTTGGGTGCAATCACTCTCATTTTCTCTATGCAATTCGCTTCCAGCTGTTGCTAGATTTCATTGGTATATACATAGTGTTGTTAGCAGCCTAACGGTGCAGCTCTATCACCTAGCACTGCGACAAAAGTTCAAAATCTCAAATTCCACATCATAGAGAGCTGCAATGTCACTATTTAGCGTCTAGCGTCTGATACTATAGTAGCACCGACGTGCTCAGACACCCATCTCAAATAGTAAATTTTCTAAAATTTTGCCAAATTATGTTCAAGACCCTAGACATTAATTCTAAATCACACAATCATTTTTATACACCAAAACACTTCCAAATATATACAAATGGGTTCAAAATTGAAAATTTCAAAAAATTATTTTTTTTCCAATCAAGTTAGAATCGCTTGAACCAAATGCTGAACGTGAAGGTGTCACATGCGCTGTCTAAGGGGTCTCTGAGTATTGCCTTATCTTACATTTAAGATAAGTTTTCAAATCCTATACTAAACTTATTACCACTACACACTAAGCATTTAATACCTATCCAATGATTAGTCTTAATTGAAAGTTATCTCTTATCACTTGAAGTTATAATTAATCATCGAGCCTTATGCTAATGTGAAACTTAAATCTGGATCATTAAATCTTCACAAAATAAGGATCGGGCTCAAGCATCAATTTTGTTAGGTGTCATACAAGCGTTAGTCTTTAGAGTATATATTTTGTAGTGAAATTGCTTTGTAAAAAGCGCTTAAGGCCTAGTGTGCACGTAGGCTTCGTTTGGGACGACTTTTTTATTGCTTTTTAAAACGGAGTTGTAGTACAAATTTTTTAATTTTTGTACTAAAACTCCGTTTTCAGAAGCAATAAAAAAATCTTCCCAAACGAAGCCGTAAACTTAAATATCATAGTGGGTTTTAGAATTATATGTTCATTCATGATAATAGGACTTATGATGCACCATTTAAAGCTTAATGTTCGAATATTTCTTATGAGGTTCAAGTCTGATCAACTCTAATTCTTGTAAGGAGCATCATACTAATTTGGAGCACGTAGGCTTCGTTTGGTACATCCTTCTTTCTGCTTCTTAAAGAAGCTTTTTAGTACAATAATTTTAATTTTGTACTAAAAAGCTGCTTTAAGAAGTGGAAAAAAAACCGTCCCAAACAAATCCATAATCTCACTTTAGGTGCTATTGCACTGTGTTATCAAAACATTCATTTTGATAATAAACGCTGAAATCAATATTTGAATGATTATACAAGTTCTAAATTTGTTATGTATAAAGAATGGGAAATGCCTTTTATTTAGTATTGATGAGTTGATTTTTTTTTCGATAAAATTAAAATATTAAGTCAAGTCATTTTTTTATTGATTTGTTTCGGTTGTTAAATAATCATTTCAATTATTAATTATAATTATTTTTTACTGGCACTAATTCAACCTTTTATTATTGAAAAACCGATCAAAATAAAAGTTGAACTATAGTTATTTTTATAAATATCAAGTTAATAAAATTCTTGGACTATAAATAAATAAATGACAAAAATATCAATACATACATTATTTTATTTAATTTTAACAAATATTATATTATTTTTTTAATAATGTTATTTAAGCTAATAATGATTAGGTTCATTCTTATTATTAATTATATATTGGATTGTTCAAAAGCAAATGGAACTAACAAAACTATAATTTGATTCAATTAGTTAATTTGAAAAATAGTTTGGGCTCAAATTTTTTTGTATTTTATAATAGAAATTTTATTTTGTTAATTCATAAATCAAAATATCCAACCGATCAAATGCTTTATAAGGTCACATAAAGCCACAACATTAGAAGAATATCATAATTTACTTTTATTGTGTTTTATGATATTCCGTTTAATAGTTATCACAATATATTTTCATTCAATTTAGGTGTCAATGCACCTTCTTTTATTATATAATTTTTTTATCTATAAATATTAGACAAATTCTTTAGTGTAAAATGAACATATCCTTCTCCTTATCTTTTCGTATTGACTTCTCCTCCACTATCTTCTCCAATCCAAGTGCTCATATCATTATAAAACAAGATTGTGTCGATCTCATCAAGCTATCCTCAATGACTAGTCAATTTATTGTCAACCATGCCCTTCATATAATTTCATCGTTAAGTTACTGGCGTATATTCCGCCGGTTAGATTTCCGCATTTTCTAACGTATTTCTATCCGTCGGAAAGTCCAACGGTAATGACAGATTTTCTTGTGTTGATGTGACTACAAGCATCAAGATGTTTGCGATGTCAACAACAATTGATTCATCCCTTTTGCATTCATAACATTTTGGGGTACTTAATATGAGTAGCCTATTTTTCTAATGAACTAATCGAATACAATTTTATTTTTGATAGTTCCATTTGATTTTGAACTATACAAAATATAATGAATAATTATCATGAACCTAATCATTATTAACTTAAATAAGATTATTTATTTATTTTTTGTTAAAATTAAATAAATAATATCCTTATTGATATATTTTTTAATTTATGTATTTATTGTTCAAGAGTTTTTTTGACTTGATATTTATAAAAATAAGTATTGTTCAACTTTATTGTCCGATAAATTTTTCAATAATAAAAAGTTGAACTGACACACAACTCCCCTTGGCCTATTGGTTGAGAGCTTAGGCTTCCAACTAAGAGGTCCAAGGTTCGAGTCCATGTGTATGCGTTGTGTGTGTGAGTTTGCCTTAAATGGCCTAAATGTCCTAAAAAAAAAAAAAGTTGAACTGACACCCAAAAGTTAAAAAAATGATAATGAAAATTAATAATTCTAACTGATAATTCACTGTTCGTTGGGCCCATTCCCTTTATACGAATAACATGCAAACGCATAACTTTTTGTCAACAGTTCATAAATTAGGGTTGCATTACTTATTACTATTATTTGCATACTCTCTTTACATATGAGAAGGCATTTCCCATTCTTTATATATAACACATTTTTGGAAATCTCATTAAAAAGGCCATTCAATCAAAGGTGAATGAGATACAATATTCAAATTATATTTAGTACTTATTATCAAAATAAATATTTCGACAAAACAAGTGTGATAACATTAAAAGCGATATTATATTATTCGAAATTAAAAATTTCATGATCAAATCTTATGTATTTATTGTCTAAACGAGCACATTAATGAGAGAATTTTAATAGTTCCAATATCACTCAATAGTTTTTTTTTTTTGGAAATTACTGAATAGTCATTAAAGCATAAAAAATATTAAAAGAATATTTTATGAACAAAGGAAATCAATTTGAGCCATAAATGGAGTGTTTTAGAGTTTTGGTTAAACTTGCCAAAATACCTCTTAAAAAGATTGAATAGAATCTCATTTTCTCATGAAAGGTATTTGAATTTGGTGTGATAACTCTAAAGCCCAGTCTCAATGGACACTGATGGTCAACTTTTGTAATTTACATCACATGATCCTTATTGATCAACCTTTGTTGTTCGATCATCTTCCACTTCATCATTTGACTATTGTTGTCCGACTATCATAGCTCATTCACCGTCATCCAATCACTATTATCCAATCACAATAGTTCATCCATCAATGCCTAACTACCAACACTCAACTACTACGTACCATCGCCAATTGTTATCGTTCCATAAACATTATCACCGTTAGCGTTACTTTTACATCTTTTACAATCGTAAGAGATATTTTGTAACTTAATTTATATAGAGAAATGTTTTAAGTAGAACGTGCACCATAATTTTTTTTATGCCTTCCAATATATTATTGGCATTGTTACTAAAGTCTGACGAATGCCGTTTATGTTCCTGGTTCAAAAGAAAAGAGTCGCTTTCCTTCCTTCCCCATCTCTATTTGATACAGCTAGAGTTTTCACACAAGCGCCTTGACTCATGTCAGTTTATTATTAAAAAAATACTTTATTATTTATTTTAAAAATTTCGTTGAAGGAATGCTATGTATAAGCATTATACACATTTTGGTTACAATCACATCAATATTTATTGGGTCAATTCCCTTAATATGAATACATACAAACACAACTTTTAATGGCATGTTAGTAAATTAGGGTAGCATTCCCTCAGCAAAAATTTTAAAATAAATAATAAAGTATTTTTTTAATAATAAACTTACATGAGTCAAGGCGCTTGTGTGAAAACTCTAGCTGTATCAAATAGAGATGGGGAAGGAAGGAAAGCGACTCTTTTCTTTTGAACCAGGAACATAAATGGCATTCGTCAGACTTTAGTAACAATGCCAAAATTAGCAGCATTTATTGGATTCCATAAGAGCTTATTGCTTTTATTTACAGATATATCAATACGGATATTATTTATTTAATTTTAACAAATATTATTTTATGTTTTAATATTGCCATTAAGTTAACAAAGATTAGGTTTATTGTTGATACATCTTAGAATATTCACGACGGTAGAGATTTATAAAGTTTAGCGTCCTAATTTGATACGAGTATTTAATAAAAAAATAGATAAAAGAGTAGGACACAATATTCATATGATACACCAAAATCTTTACAAGAAAATGATTATAATAAGTGAGAAGTTAACCAGCTACATTACTGATGATTGCAGCCATCATCCAAAATTTTTTAAAAAAATTATTTAGATGCATAAGAATTCTCTCTTTGATTTGAGAAATTATTCTGTGTGGAGACCGGATGCAAAATGTCGTCTAGAGACCAATTAGAATGCGGCACCGAGCGACAATACTGATCACATGGGTGATATGACGTATTCTGATTAATCTCCAAACAATCTTTAACATGGGCACAAAATAATTAATCCTTTGATTCTCGGTCTATTGGTATCAAATTCAAATTGAACTAAATTAGGCTAACTCCAGACTAGAAAACAGCAACCAACGTTAATCATTCCGAGTCAAATTCTCAGCCTAGGCGCGCTTTCGTTAATCCCCATGATGACAAATTTCGTCAGCTGAGATGACAAATTTCATCAACCAACAATAACATTTCTTGTTTTTATGAGTTTACAAACGAAGAAGGCCAAATTAAAGGTTTAGCGCTCGAAAGGACCACCGGTTTATAGCCAACTTACACTCTCCGGGGTTAGGGCGAGAATTTACAACTCCCGACCTTTCCCTCGAGATTCTCGGGGCCAAAGTGCAGTATTTCTATGAGAAATCAGGGGAAAGAGTCAAATTCTCAGCCTAGGCGCGCTTTCGTTAATCCCCAAGATGACAGATTTCGTCAGCTGAGAAGACAATGGAGGGAAGCACCAAATCCTAGAGAGAAGAGAGGGATTCATCCGTGCAAACCGGTTGACGCCGGAGCTGACGATGGACAGTAGAATGCCCTGTTTTCTTTGAAGATTGTAATGCCAAAACTTCAGCTCATAGTTGTTTGTTCATTTGCTTCTTTGTCTAGCCAAATATGTGGCTGAATACATGTGTATAAATAATAAGCTTCACGTAATAAGAAGGGGCTTTTGGTTTTCGGTGTTAACAAACTTTCTTTTCTCTTTGTGAGATGTTCTGTATCCTGACGACGTCAGGTGGTGGTATTCTGGGCGGTATTCGCCAGCCGTAGTTCCTGCTAGTATCGGAACTTCTGGTGAGGAGGAAGTTCTTCGTTGCTGCCGCGACTAGTTCACAGTCCGGTGTCACCGGTGGTCCTTTCGAGCGCCAAATATTTAATTGTGCCTTCTTCGCTTGTAAACTCATAAAAACAAGAAATGTTATAGCCAACTCACACTCTCCGGGGTTAGGGCGAGAATTTACAATTCCCGACGTTTCCCTCGAGATTCTGAAAAATTATTAGGTGCGGAGTGCGGACGGGGTGAGCACGTCCGCACAGACACAGGGTACCAAGCGGTACCCAGTGGTACCGAGTGGTACCGAGCGCGATTTTATACTAGTGTGCGGACGGTTCTCCAGTCCGCACTCCGTACCTAATAATTTCTCCGAGATTCTCGGGGACAAAGTGCAGTATTTCTATGAGAAATCGGGAAAGAGACGCTCTTAAACCACACTATGCTAACTTTTGATCGCTCCAATGACTGTCCCTGGCCTCACCTTCTCTTGCGTCAAGTATTTTGCTATCAATAATATCCGTATTGATATTTCATGTTATTCATATGAAGGGAATTGACCCAATAAATATTGATGTGATTGTAACAAATTGGGCAGTGAGGCCCTTTTGAGTAACAATGCTAATAATATGTTGGAAGACATAAATACAAAATTAGCAGCATTTATTGGATTCCATAAGAGTTTATTGTTGTTATTTACAGATATATCAATACGGATATTATTTATTTAATTTTAACAAATATTATTTAATTTTTTAATTTTGCCATTAAGTAAACAATGATTTTGGTTTATTGTTGATACATCTTAGAATATTCACGACATTAGAGATTTATAAAGTTTAGTATCCTAATTTTGTACGTGTATTTAACAACAAAATAGATAAAAGAGTATGATACAATATTCATAAGATACACCAAAATCTTTACTTGAAAATGTCTTAAAAGGGAACAAAACCATGAATAACTTCACTAGTATTGATGGTTGATTACAAATAATATCCTCTTCCTTGGAGGAGAGTGCTGGCTTAATGTAGCAAATACACATTGTATAGTGCGCATTACATGACAACAGTTCTTAAAAGATTGTTGGTATGTTTATTTGATCAGTAGGACCATGATCAGTGTGGTACAATGTTCATAGGGATCGTAGTTGGAAGTGATGTCGTGTATAGCTACACTGCTATGTAGAGTAATGCTAGGTAGAGTACATAAGAGGCATTATTTGAATACATCTATTTCCAAAGAGATAATTGCAAGTGATGTCATGTGAAGAGCGAATACCATCTTGGTGTATGTCAATGCAAATTTGAAGAATCTTTGAGCTGCTTAAAATGAGTTAGAAAAGCTAGAGCTTGACAAACCTTTTATACAAGAGTCAAATGCAAAAGAAGATCATCAAAGGCGAGAATCTAAAAAATATTGACATCTCGAGCATGACAATCAATATTGATATAGAACAACACACCATAGTTGAGTATCATCAACATACAAAATAATTAGAATAAGTGTGAAGTTCATCATCAAATTTTAATTAAAACCAGATAAATTTTTGATGATGCAGCCATCATCCACAATAAAAAAAGTAATTTATTTAGATGCGTTGCGGGCTAGAATATACGCGACGATAGAGTTATGATCTTACGTCCTAGCTTTGCACAGATATCCAGCTCACACACAGATAACACAAGATTTTTATGTGGAAAATCCTAAAAAGGGGGAAAACTATGGGATCTGGCCTAGTTGAAAATGATTTTACTAGAAATTGAGTAGGATACAGTGGGCTGACTCGCCCCTGAGGGCTATTAGATTACAAATATCAATCATATGGTTGAAGTCAGGGGTAAATGAAAGTCCGACGTCACTTAATGATTTGGTGGAACTTCAGGGCCACTCGGTGATTTGGCAGAATTATGTCGTCACTTGGAAGTTCGGGTGCCAATTAGTAGAACCCTAGTGTCCATAGGTGGCTCGAAAGAACTTCATACATTAGGTGGTTGTCCAGCGGAACTCAGGGCATCAATAGGTGGCCTAGCAGAACTCAGGGCATCAAGCGGTGGTCCAGCATAGCTCAGGGCGTCAAGCGGTGGTCCGACAGAGCTTAGGACTCTGGGTGGTGGTTCGGCGAAGCTCAGGGCATCAAGCGCTGGTCCGGTGGAGCTTAGGACGTTAAGTGGTGGTCCAGCGGAACTCCAGGTGGTGGTCGAGGAGGCAAGGAGGCAAGAGCGATCTCCGATATCTCTCTTGAATCCTTTGGTTTAGGGGTCCCTTTTCAAGAGGAAAGGGAGCTCTATTTAAAATTTTTTTGGAGTGGCATGACCTGTAAATATGTGGAAGATCAAGGGCAAATGGGGAGTGGTTTGCATGAACGGCTGATGTTGAATCCCTTGATCGTGGACCATTTGATAGACATTTGATTGTCTTAGTGATATCATAATTTAGTGATCTTAGGCTTGTTGGATTTGTCTCGTCGAGCCGCTCGATTCGACTATAGGCACGTCTTGTTTGGAAACCATTTGGTAATCCAAATTGTGGTTCGAACATTCCAACAACGCTTCAAATCCTTGATTTAGATCCATTTGGGCTCGGATTAGGTTGAATTTGATGTAAATGGGTTCATATTTTCAAGACATTCAATTTGACTATTGTTGCGGGCTAGAAAATACGCGGCGATAGAGATTTAATTCTGCGTCTTAACGTTGTACGTATAACTAGCTCACACACAGAGAACACAAGATTTTTTACGTGAAAAATCCTTAAAAAGGGAAAAACCACGAGGCCTAGCCCAATTGAAAATGATTCCACTAGAATTTGAGTCGGTTACAAAGGACTGAATCACTCAAATTGCTGTTTGAACCTTATGACAGCACTTTGAGCCCTTGATTTGGACTCATTTGGGCTCGGATTGGGTTGAACTTGGTGCCGTCGGGTTCGTATTTCCGAGACGCTCAGTTTGACTGTAAGCTCGCTGAAATCGGAGTTCAGATGCTCCAGAAATTAAATTTTGAAGTTTCCCACTAGCTTTTTGCCTCGAGATTCGTGTCCGATCAAGATAATTGTTACATGACGTATCAACTATAAGTTTATTAAAATCGGAGTTTGAAATGTCTCAATTTTAATTTTGAAAGTTTTCAACTTAATTTTGACTAGAGATTCATGCCCATTCAAGATAATTTTTTAGGATACATCAAGATGCATGAGGACTCTCTCTTTAATTCTCGGTCTATTTGTATCAAATTCAAATTGAACTAAATTAGGCTCACTCCAGAGTCCAGACTAGAAAACAGCAACCAACGATACTCATTCCTAGTCAAATTCTCAGCCTAGGCGCGCTCCAAATTTCGTCAGCTGAGAAGACAATGGAGAAGCAACAAATCCTAGAGAGACGAGAGCGATTCATCCGTGCAAACGGGTGCTCCTTTCGATGAGCCCTAAACCCTTAATTGCGCCTTCTACGCTCGTAAACTCATAAAAACAAAAAATGTGAAAGCCAACTCACTCTCTCCAGGATTAGGGCGAGTATTTACAACTCCCGACGTTTCCCTCGAGTTTCTCGGGGCCAAAGTGCTGTTTTTCTACGAGAAATCGGGAAGGAGACGCCACACTACGCTAACTTTTGATCACTCCAGTGACTGGCCCTGGCCTCCCCTTCTCTTCTCTTGCCGCAAGTATTTTGCTATCGCAGGAGTTTTTTTTTTTGTTTTGTTTTCAAGGCATTTTTTTGGTTGCTTGGCTTCTTGCATCCTAGGTTTTTTTTAATTGTATTTTAATTTTTTCCGGGAATGCATATCATTCCTTCTTGAGTTTTGGAGCTTCCTCGGGCGACTCTCTCTTTATTTATCTTGACAAATACAGTGCCAATGCAGGTTTTCTGAAAGGGCAGATTAAACTGGGCTTTTGCCAGTTTCAGGACTTGTTAAAAGTAGTCTGGGATGGCTCCTTCCGCTCAGTTGCAAAGAGCGCAAGCGGCTGTTAAAGCCATGAAGCTCATTGGGTTTGATCAAGCCAAAGCAAAGGCAGTCTTGAAGAAGCTGCTCAAAGTTTATGAGAACAACTGGGAGTATATTGAAGCAGAAAACTACCGGCTTCTGGCGGACTCAATACTCGATGACCAGGAATCAGTGGTAACTTCTGTGTCGGTTCTATCTAATTCTTACTGTCGCTTGGTACATAGAGTAGTTTATCGGTGTTTCTTAAAGCCAGCAAAAATGAATTAAGTGAATTCGTAGATGATGAAAGATGGTTTATGAAAGCATGAGTTTGATGAGCTTTTATGTTTAATGATTTGACTTTGAATAACGTCCTTCTGAACCAGGACCCTGAGGTGAATGAAACAGATGCTGCTGCAAGTGCTGCACCTGAGGTATCACGGAAGAGGTTAAGGCATAGGCAAGAGGATTCTGACCATTTTCCATTAACAGTTGAAGCCGCTAGAACTTCACCCCAGAGACCGACACTTGTTCGATCACCTGAAGACCATCCCACAAATTTCAGAGGTAAAATGATTAAGCCTGTGGAGGCTCAATGCCCTCATGACGGAGAAGGATCATTTTCATCGCCTCATGCAATACGTAAAAATGGACTAACTACAGAGAAAGCGCCTCAAAATTCTCATAATTGTCCAGAGCTTAGCCCTATTTCAGGCCGTGTAGTTCCTCGGATGACGAGGTCCAGTAATCCTGCAAATGTACCATATTTTGAAAAAGGAAAGTCAAGTTCGCTTGTGATGCAAGAAAGAGATAAACATCAACCCTGCGGCACATCAGGAAATTTAATATGTTATAAAGAGCCAAAGATGGAACCCGACACTGAAGTTCCTCGAGATATTGTTGCTGTTGGGTTTTCTTCTAATCCAGATATGTCCGTGGATGAGGTTCCTTGCTACATCTCTGATAATTATGTGCCTCTTTCATTGCCATCACCTCATGGAACTCCTTCAGGAACTGCTGGTATAACCATGCTAAAACTTCTTGAATAATATTTCTTTTTCTTGTAAGGCTGTGAATGTATATTTTGTTCCGTGACAATCAGTTTCTTTAGCTATGATTTTGGTTCACCTTCATGTTTACTAGAAAAGTTTGGAAAGTTTCTTGATGGTAGGCATAAATCAAGGTTAGAATAAAAGAAAAAATGGGTTGAGGTGAAAAGTGACATAACAGAAAAGTTTATGTCACTTTGAATAAGGAGTTGAGAGGGGGTAATCTTGACTGCAATGAAATGATCGAAGGTTTCCTCATTTTCCTTAGAAAGGAAGTTCTAGTCTCTACCACAACGAGAGGATGAGCCCTTAGAAGTGCGAGGATTTATGCTACTGCTGGCCATTCCTAAAGCTTTGACTCGAGATGTTTTGGGACCGAATGAGAATGTGAAGAAAAAAATATCCACCACATTTAAATTTAAAGAACAATGACCAATCCTACAATACAAAATTTTAATCGTATGTAATATTTTGAAATCTTACTGATGTGAAACCAAATGCACAGGAGCTCATTAAGGAATTTAAGAACAAGTTGGCAATGTAATTCCACTCAATAGCTTATTGTAATAACAAGGCAATTCAATAAAGAATCTTAGTTTTCCATTTGCTTAGACGAAGGAGCACATGTAGATTAACCAAACCTAGTAGATAAGCAAAAATAGTAGTAATACTAAGAGTTATTAACCAACAATCCACAATTTAATAATGAGAGCTTCCACCTTTGGAGCCCATATGCTCCAATAGTATAGGCTTTAGCGGCAGAAGAGTCTCCACATCAGAATCGAGGTCACTCCGAGGAAGAAGGAACCTAAGATCGTCGTTCTTGAAAAGATGGCCGGAGTGGTGGAGGAAGATGGTCGTCCAATGATGATCCAACGTCCCTTTGATCTTTGCTCGTCGATCACGTCAACTAAGGTGTATTGGATACGGTCGATGTAGTCTTCAACGGTGTCGTCGAAATCAAAGCCCACGCCAAAGAACGACAATTGGGGGATGTCGACTTGATCTCGATCGTCATACACAAATCCAAAGTTCCATTCGGGTTCAACCATGCATCCTTGTCGGGAGATGAAGGAACACCGTTGGAAACAAGGGGAAGAGGAGGGGTGGAGGTGGCGGCTAGGTGTGGGAGGTTTAGCCGTGAGCTAGAGAAAGGGCGGGGGGGAATTTAGGAAAATTAAAATTAAATTCAGCTCCAAGTAGTTTTGGAGGGAGATTAATTTAAAATTTCAAATTAATTCATTAATGACTAGGAGCGTTAATTGAGGAGGTAATTGGGGCTAATTTGGTGGAGCTTTTAATTTAATTTGGGAGAGATAAAAACCCATTAAAGGGGTCCGACCACATGGAGAGAGGGGAGAGCACAATTGTCATAAGTGGAGTGGGGACCACAACTTTAATCAAGGATTTAATCAAGATCTGAATTGATTCTCATAAGTAACTCCCAAATTCAAATGAAAATAATAGGGAATTTGAATTCGAATTTCAAACGTGTGTAACTCCTCTTAATTAATTTCCCAAATTTAATATGGCTTAATTAGGAAAGTCATTAAGAGAGGGGAATTCAAAATTCAAAGGGGAGAGCTAGAGGGGGGCCGACGGCAAGGGGGTCTAGTGGGTGGTCGGCAGGTGGGGGTTTGCAGGCCGGCGGCCTGGGCGGCTCAAGGGGAGGCGGCGGCAAGGGGTGAGGGGAAGGGAGGAGGGGAATTTATAGGGATTCAATTTGCTATAAATCCACTCACCTGAATTATCTTCAATCCGGATCTCCACGAAAATAGCTTGGCGAAAATTTAGAACTCTCGAAGACAAAAATAGTTTGACGAAAATCTAGAACTCACAAAGAGATCTATCTTGTTCAACGAACTCACTAAGAGATCGAGGAGGGTTGAACTCACAAAGAGAACATAAGAGGCAAATTTTCATGCATCAAAAACTAATTCAAATACAATGACTCAGCCTATATATAGGCCAATCGAAAATAAAAAGCATTAAAGACGACATTGCCCTTGGGCTATAACAAGCACTAACTCCCTCATAGGGGGGTACAAATGGAAAAACATGAAATATAAATGACATGAATAAAATAAAACATAAAAAATAAAGACTATGAATCAAGGCCGTCGCTCGAAGACCCCTCCTATGGTAAGTGTGCTGAAATTTTCCTATGGATGTCCTCATCACTTACGGGATGAAAAATAATTCGTACATACGAATAGAAACAACCAAAAATGAAATGGCTTTTTGTGAAAACGCAATTCCCGATTACAAACCTTTACTAATGATGTTTATAAATAGGTTGTGTAAAGCCTGCATATCTAGCATTGGTGATGAATTGCAGCTGCCACAGCCACTTTATTGCGTGAATGAAGTTTTTGATGGTAGGCATAAAAAGTGCCAACCTTTTCTTTTGTAGCTGGTTCTCTCTAGAATTTTGTTTTTCAGGTTGAACATTACTTTAAAAAAATAAAAAGTTTAGAAGTATTAGTTAGGACTAAATCCTCACTTTCTTGATGCAGCATCATTAATTTGCAGTGCCATTGTCAAGCTTGAGAGCATAGTATTCTTGTCTGTCTCATAACTGCATCTTTACTATGTTGACTGGCCATTTGTGTTGATTGCTGATTTTTAATTGCCAAACGTATCGCTCTTATTTTAGTTTATTTCCAAGACCGGATAAAATTACTTAGTTTGGGGGAAGAAAAGTTAATGGTATTGAGTAGACGGCTTATGATGCATAAAGCAAGGAGCTCTTTCACAACATAGAATTTAATTGTGATGAATGAGATTACTTTGTTCCAACGAGTTTCTTCTCCTTATTGGCTTATTGCTGCTCAACTTGTCACATTTCCTTGACCCTTTGATACTTCTTCCTGCCTTTGGACTGAATTTGGCCCCACAAAATGCTCAGTCAGTTCCATTGTTATCAGTCTGGCTAACTGATTTTTTCAACATACTCTGGGTGTCTTTGCTTTCTGCTGATAAAATTTATGTTCTATGGAAATGTTTATATTGATTTTTCCTTGGCAGTTCAGATTTTGATTAGTCAATTTACACTGTATTAGATGTGAAATTAAGAGGTTGAACTAATCTTTTATGATTGCTTTCTCGCTGCTCGTACTTCATGGTGATATTTTCTTTGGAATTCTGAGTGAATTACATGAAACTGGTTCAAATGGGCTTTTATTGTTAGTTCAGCATCCTTTCAGTTGTTTTTTATTCTTTTTATTTTTATTTTGTTGGGATATGTTAATATGATAGTTACATAGCTGTTGTGCTTGCTTTTAATCTGTCTTGCTGATTAACTCTTAATTTTACTCTTATCTATATTGTCATTGCATTGCTTAGCCAATCATGGCACAGCACAGAAGGGTGCTTTTCGTTGGGCAAATGCTTCAAGTGGTTTAACTGGTGCAAACAGTCAAGATGCACCTATCAATGAGAATGAAAAATGCCTTAAAGTTTTAGTACAAAAGGAAATCACTAATACTGACATAGCTTCCTCAATCACGGGTGAAGTAAAACTTTCGTTGACCTATAGCTCTGACAGTCCAGATTTTAAAATGCCAAGCATAGAATCTATCTTTAAAATGGTTGAGGATAGGTGTTTGAAATCCTATAAGATTCTTAAACCAGATTTCTCACTTATGAATCTAATGAAAGATATATGCCAGTGTACGGTGGATTTAGCAGCTGAGTCTAGTAAAGATGAACAGGAGGCCATAAAGGTGACTCCTTTGTTAGAGCCTTTGAAAAGAGCTCATTCTCCTAATCCTAGTCATGGAATGGTCAGAAGATCTTCCGCTGGCTCACTGGATTTGGTTCCATTGGAAATTCCAATTGAAGGCTTGAATAGTCATGGTGGCATTAATGGCATTCAGGAAAACAGTGCCCCAGAATCGTCAAGTCATAATGTTTCACAGAGTTTGGCAATCATCCCACAAGAAGATCATACTGTCAGTGCTCCCCATCCCCTGCATGATGAGAATGACATAGCAAAAGGTGAAGAGAGAGTAAGAATTTCGCTTGTCAATGAGCTCACAAGCGAGAAGTTCCCAGCTTACTTTCATTACATTGCTCGGAATGCTGTTTATCAGAATGCGCATGTCAACTTTTCCCTTGCTCGGATTGATGATGAAGACTGCTGTTTGAACTGTTTTGGTGATTGTTTAAGCGTGCCTATCCCATGTGCCTGCACCCGAGAAACAGGTGGTGAATTTGCATACACCATGGATGGTTTACTCAAAGCTGAATTCTTGAATGAATGCATTTCTATGAACCGTGATCCTGATAAACATCATCATATTTACTGTAAGGATTGTCCTATAGAAAAGTCTAAGAATGAGCATACGCCTGAAGCCTGCAAGGGACATCTTGTAAGGAAATTTATTAAAGAATGTTGGATCAAGTGTGGTTGCAGCAAACAATGCGGCAATCGTGTTGTTCAACGGGGCATTTCACGGAATTTGCAGGTCATTTTAGCGTATAGTTTTTAAGATATTCTTTGGTTATGATATGCATGTTTTAATATTCATATGTATTTGCAAGGAACACTGTTTTTTATTTCTGTTGCTATCAGATTACAAGTAATATCCTTTATTTGCACTCAAAATCCCATTTGTGTGCTTTAGGTGTTTTTTGTAGCTGATGTGAAAGGATGGGGTCTTCGAACCCTTGAAGAATTGCCTAGAGGAGCATTTGTCTGTGAATATGTTGGAGAGATTTTAACAAACATTGAACTGTATGATCGTACTATTCAAAAGACTGGTGGTGCAAGGCACACCTACCCTGTATTATTGGATGCTGACTGGGGTTCAGAAGCGGGATTGAGGGATGAAGAAGCGCTTTGCTTAGATGCTACTTTCTTTGGAAATGTTGGGAGATTTGTGAATCATAGGTACCATGCTTTAAATTGTCTCCTTCTATCAGATAGTATTTTCTAGAGATAGACTTGTCTTTCCATTGCACAGTTTTTGGCTATTGGTAGAATTAAATGAATGTAAATACGTATTTCATGGGGTGTCTTGGATAACTGAAGTTCCTTAAATTCCAAAGCCAAAATGTTTATTTAGGCTTGCATGTACTTTTAGATTTTTGTGGTTAAAATAAGTTATTTTTTCTTTTTTGTTTTTATTGGAGCTAGCATCCTCCTTTACATGGCTATCTTATATGATAAAAGATACATTCTGTTTTGACAGAACAATTTTATTATGGGTTAGTCAGTTAGATTATTTGTATATTATTGTTGACCTCGATCACTGCCCGATGTCAATCAGATTACTGCCCGATGTCAATCAGATTGAATATGGCTAAAAAAGGTAGGCGAATGACTTGACTTTGCTTGAATACTGTCTGAAATGTGTTGACCAAAAATTGAAATAGCTTGAACAGCATCCGTTCGTGAAATGGACTGCGTTGATTTATTTGAGATACCAGAAACAATTAAGATTAACACTTATATTATATGGGTTGTCACATGATGAAAATCATTATGAAAAATTAACATGCGAGGTGGCGAAGTAGCTTCGATGTTTGTGAAGGAACTCAAGGAAGAGAGTTTGCTAAAAAAATCAAATAAAAAACCTGACAAGAAGTAATATATATTTATTCTTATTATTTTTATTATTATGATAATAATAATTAAAAAAATTAAACAAATCCCCCCATTTTGTCTCCCATTGTGCCCATTCTCCCATTGTTGAGCCTAACCTCGGGCCTTAAAAAAATAAAATAAAAAAGGGGAAGAACACGAATCCCCTGATATACCTATCTCAGTCTCTCTTGCTTTTGTTCATCTTACACACGCGAGCACTCTCTCCCTCTCACTATCACTTCTCCCATCTTGCTCAGCCCCACCGGCGATCAATTCCAACATCTTTGCTCTAGTTGCTGCCTATGTTGTTTCTCTATTTTTCTCTATTACACTATATATGTATCACACACACACTCTCTCTAATTGTTTGAGATGTTTAGGGGTCTGACCTAGCAATTATTTAAGTGAATGCATTGTCTTTGAGATGTGCACGCAACTTTCATTTTGATTTAAATTTTTCTTGTGTTATGTCTGCTTGTGCCTATGTTGCAGATTTGATTGGGAGTATCACAAGTTGAAATTTTGTGTTCTTTCAAAGGGATGATTTATTTGTATGTAATTTGTATTCTACTTGGGTGGGCCCTACTGCGAGTCATTTTTCCTCTTGTAAATTGACGCCTATCTTAGTTTGTGTTCAATCCATTGAGTGCATTCTCAAGGGTTCTAAGTGTTTAGAAGAGTTTTCGAAGCATGGAAAAGTTCTAGTTCTGCCCGTAGGGAAGTCATCAAATTTCTTGCAATTCTCGTGTAAGTTTCATTTGTGTTCAATTACTGCCACACATTTCTGCTCTTTTTTTTTTTTGAATTTTTATAGTTTTTATTCTGAAATTTTTACTCGTTCATTCGTTTATTTTATCATTTTTTGCTTGCACTCTCCTAATGTCTCCCTTGCATACGGGATATATTCAGGGAGTCTGTGCTTGCACACCACATAAGAAATAATGCGAATGAGAAATTTAAACACAATGACTATAGCAAGAAAGGCATGTATGAGTCTTCGTATGTGCATGAAAGTTTTGCAAACATGATTTTCCTACTACTTCAAGAAAGACTCGTACAAGCACTTATATTTTTGGCAGCATAATCGTGTTTCCCATTACGCCAAGAAAGATGCGGAAGAGTCTTCTCCCTACTCTCCAAGAAATTCATGTATGAGTTACGTGCACGATAAGCAAAAAAACAAAGTAGGCTTTCCCCACCTTTTTAAGAAAAATGCTTAGGAACACTTAAACCGATGTTGAGCTTGCTTTGCATTATGCCTCAAGTGCATAATGACATTGAGGTGATGTGGGCGCATGTGCGGTGCACTGATGAGGCAAATATACAAAAAATTCTCTTTTTTGTTTTTGCTTTTTTTCTCTTTCTAGAGAGAGAATGCAAGAGGGAGAGGGAGAAAGTGGGCTCGAGAAATAGAGAGAAAGAGAGAAGTAGAGAGAGAGCAAGAGAGGAGAGTAGTAGAGAGAGCGAAAGAGAAAGAGAAAGAGAAGTGAGAGAAATAGAGAGAGAGAGAGAGAGTGGCTATGAAGAAGAAGGCAGAGGGTTGCAGCGAAGTTAGCATCATTGGAGGAAGTTCTGGCAAGGTTGTCGTCATCGGAGGCGTTCAATAGTATGATACGAGCAATATTTAACTTAAATATGCAAGTCTCCCAAATATCCCTTCTCCTTCACATGCTGTTGGTCCCTTTGTGCCTCCTCCTGCAGGCTCTCAATCATGACCACTCCTTTGCACACTACATGTTGTGTGGATGCTTTCTTCAGCGAACTGACTACATGTCTTCCTCTCTACATGATACCTTCTCCAGCGAGCTACGTTGTGCCACACCTTATCTTCTTTTTTCATATCTCATTGACATTTCCCACGAGCTCCTTATGCAATTTCTTTGCTTCTTTGAAGTAGGGGTTTTTTCGGAATTTTGAAAGAGTAGAGAGAGCAAAAGTAGAGGGTTATGTGCGAAAGATGGGAGAGGTGAAGTTGGCAGGTGGATTTGGTAGGTGAGATTTTTTGCTTTTTATTTTATAGTAGGTTAACACTATACATGCATTAGATATCCATGGTAGAGGAGTCCATGTCCTTGATGGTAAGCAATTAGTTTGCCTTGTTCAAGGGCTTCCAAGTCTTCTTGAAAATCTTGGTCCATTATGTGTGTGTTTAACGCATGGTCCATCAAAGGGCTGTATGATCATGACAAGGTCACAAAAGTCATTCTGATTTATCAGAAAAGCATGCTTACCTTTTTTACTCAGTGCACCCCGTTTATATTTTATCAACATATTGAAATTATTGCTAGTATATCATCCTTTTCATGTTTTTTTTATTTATCATCCTTTTCATGTTTTATGCTTATTGTGACTACCATTAGGTTTTATAAATATCGTACTTGTATTTGATTTCAAGATGAGATCAAAGTTGATAACATAGCAAGAAACATCCATCTCTAACTTTAATGGATATTTCATTCTGGCAAGGTCTATTACTTGTGCTTAAATGGATGTTACATGTAGGGGAGGACTAGTACTTTTGCTTCGGTGTTATTTTCATGAGTAATTGGAAGGTGTTATCCTTTTTTTCTCCCGCTAGGAAGGGTGATTAGCAACTATAAGAGATGTTAAGGTGCAAACCAATAGTAATAAATGATATATGAACTTGCCTATGAGCAGGCTTCCATAAAACTCCGATATTTTAAAACTACAATGGACCAAGACCATTTCTAGATTATTGCTACCTTATTTGGTCTATGGAAAGTTCTCTTTTTCCCATGATGAAACCTTGATAGACAAGTTTAAGGTTTCTAAATCCACACTTCTTGAGATGACATATGAGATTGATATCCTCTAGAAGCTTCGAAACTTATTCTAGGTGTTGTAGATGTCTCTTGGCTTTTTCTATACACTAGTCTTCATGGTAAACATTGATGATTGATTTTGGTAAATCCACTCTCTTGATGTAGAAGCATTAATTTCCTTCATTTCAGCTTGAGGACAAGGTGAATCTTTGGGAGGAGGTAATGTTAGATCAGCTGGGCTGGCTGAACGTGTCCCTCCTGGACCGGTTGACTTCTATAGGAGGCGGACCCGAAGGAAGGCGGCGGAACAGGGGTGGGGTCCACTCATTGATTGGAGCAAGGGTTTAGGGGGGAAAATTGAAAATTGGGGGCTGTTTAGGGATTAATTAATTGTATTTTGCACTGAGTAATTTCCTTTTGGTTAGGGTTAGAGTTATATTGAATTTGGAGGCTGAATTTAAGATTTGGTGTTTTGCTTTTGGTCTCTAGGCTTTGGCTAGAGATTTGGAGAGTGGAATTTTCCTCTCAAATTGAAGATTCTTTGTGTTGGGTTGCTATTTTTCTTCTTCAAGTGATTTTTCTTTTATTTCTCTACAAACTTAGAAAAACCTGCACCTTTCTGGCTGAATTTCTCTCAAATTTCTGCATTATTGGTGCTTGTTCTCTATCAGACTCTTTTTTGTTAAGGCATGAACTTTCCATATATCAGAAAACATGTCTCAGTCACGCAGCATTTGTGCGGAGACTAATGTACATGATGTTACAACCTGGCTCCGGAGGTTGGAATACTAAGATAGGATTAGATGGATGACAATAGTTTAATTTCTTTCTAGTAATATGATAAATGGTTCAATAATAACATATTCTATAAAAAAAAATAGAGCCAATAAACAATATAGCTTTTGTTTAAGCACAAATCATACATAAATAATTTTGTCTTATCAATTTCAAACAAACTAGAATAAATTATATATTTCCTTTAATATTTATTCTCATTTGCTCTTCTTCTTTTGCATCGAATTTTTTTTGTAACCCATTTAACTTAAAACTAGACTCTCCTTAAAATGAATGTCAACTAATGGGGAGAGTAAAACAATAACTCATTGGTTGATATTAGTTTTATTTATAGCAATTTCAGGAATTTAAATAATATGAATAGAAAAGAATAATATCTTATCTATCGTTTTTTTATATAATGCATCCATCATAGTAGCTCTATCTAATTGTTATGTACATTTAGGAACTTATATATACTTCATGTAATTCACATTTTTTCATATCACTGGATATCTTTCTATATAAACAGTGCATTAGATAAATAACTTAAAGAAGATAAGCAATCTGTAGCATTCATTTTATCATGAGAAATACATGCAAGATTGGAGATGGATCATAAGTAATTTGCAAAAAAAAGCTTGATTGGATTATTATCAATATTAATTCATGTATTTAATTTAGAAGAAATAATATTGATAATATAATTTAGGAATAAGAGTACTTATCTCAGCCACATCTCACTTGCTTTTGCCTTGTGGTCCTTCACTCCTCTTTCTTTAATGGAGTACTTTATAATCATATATTTAAAGTGCCCTTGTTAGTTAACTTTCTTTAAATTACGAATATTTCTTTGATATCATTATCTACTAACATCTTGCTAACTATTAAATATATCAATCTTTCTAAGTTTATCTTTATTTTAATTAAGTATATTAATTATCATTACTTATAACATATCAAATTAAATTTTGTAATGTAAAAATATAAAATTTTGCGCATGTTAAATTTAACGTTTTCTATATATTAACGTTTTCTATATAATAAGAAGATTTGTTTTAAAAATTGGTTTAATTTTAAAAATTCTGATAATTGGGAATTATATAAAGTGGCTCGTAAGGATTCTAAGAAAGCAATATGCGATGCAAAGACATTAGCTTTTAGCGATTTATATAATAGATTAAATACTAAGGAGGGAGAAAGATATATGTATAAGTTAGCCAAACAAAGAGATAGGAGTAGTAAGGATTTAGTTCAAGTGAAGTGTATTAAGGATGAAGATCAAAAAATACTTTTCTTAGAAGATGATATTCAACAAAGGTGGATGAGATATTTTGCTAAACTTTTTAATGAAGAGTGTGAAAATAAGATTGACTATAGTGACCTTAGCACCCTAAATGAAAGTAAAGATTTCTGTTTTTATCGGCGTATTAGTAAAACTGAAGTTAGAGAGGCTTTAAAGAAAATGAAGGGTGGAAAAGCTGTTAGACCTGATGATATTCCAATAGAGGTGTGGAAATGCTTAGGAGATGAAGGAATTTCATGGCTTACTAAACTTTTTAATACTATTTTAAAGACTAAGGTTACATCAAGGATCAGCCTTAAGCCCATATCTTTTTGCTTTAGTCATGGATGTTCTCACTAGACATTTGCAAGATGATGTACCTTGGTGTATGCTTTTTGCTGATGATATTCTTCTTGTTGATAAGACTAGAGAGGGAGTTGAAGGTAAACTTGAATTATGGAGGTCAACCTTAGAGTCTAAAGGTTTTCGCTTGAGTAGATCTAAAACGGAATATATGGAGTGTAATTTTAGCAGTAATAGTCCTAGTGAGGGGATTGTGACTTTGGGCGATCAAGTCATTAATAAGAGTACACATTTTAGGTATCTTGGATCTATTGTTCAGAGTGATGGTGAAATAGATGGGGATATTATCAGCAGAATTCAAGTTGGATGGTTGAAGTGGCGGAATGCATCGGGCTTGTTATGTGATAGAAATGTACCCCTCAAACTTAAGGGAAAATTCTATAAGATGGTAGTGAGGCCTGCAATGCTTTATGGTGCCGAATGTTGGCCATTAAAAGAGAAGCATAATACTAAGTTAAGTGTGGCAGAGATGAGGATGCTTAGATGGATGAGTGGCTTTACCCTTAGAGATAGGATACGAAATGAGCATATACGTGAAAAGGTTGGAGTAGCTCCAGTAGAAGATAAGATTAGAGAGAGTCGCCTTAGATGGTTTGGTCACATAAAAAGGCGGCCTTCCGACGACCCAGTTAAGAGAGTAGAGGTATTAGATTTGACTTGTGTTAAGAATGGTAGGGGTAGACCTAAAAAGACTTGGTTAGAAAATATTAGGAATGACCTTTTTTTAATAGATTTAAACGAGAATTTGGCTTTTAATAGGACACAATGGCGAAAAAGGATTCATGTAGCCGACCCCACGTAGTGGGATAAAGGCTTGATGTTGTTGTTGTTGTTGTATATAATATTAATTTGCTATTTCATTCCATCTTCACTTAAAATTTAGATTTGTATACCTTCAAATAATATTAATCATTGTCTTTTAGACAAGATCAGATTCTAGGTTTGAAATTTTTTGTCTTGATTCATAAATTGAAAGAACAGTGAGATGCAACCTATAAGCTTTTAATGGAGCACATCATATACTCATAAACTCATATGACAACATGATATGATCTCAAACTCTTCTTACTAACTTTCGCATGCACCCATTAATTCAAATCAGATAATGTTTACTCTTATGTTAACAAGGAAATGTAACATAAATTCTTAACTTATATCACTTATTGTTGTTCTTAAAATTTCCTCAAAACCAAAATATAATTAAGTTCTTGGATTGCCCTTTTTCTTCTCTACAATCAAACATCAAAGCTCTCTCAAATCCCTTCATAAAGCATATGCCTGCATAAGGATTGAAAACAAAGGGTTTCTAATTTGATCCTTGAAAAAATAGAGAAGAAAATAAATCCAAGTTAAATTTCCCTTTCTTTATTTATGCCATTTTCTTGCTTTTACTTGATTTTTCTTAATTACATATGATGGATTATCTGTTCAGTTAGCTCCTGATGCTGAAATAAATATTCTATTTATTGCAGATGCTTTGATGCTAATTTGGTTGAGGTTCCTGTTGAGTGGGAGACTCCAGATCACCATTATTATCATGTATGTGTTTTTTTCCTTTCAATGGGTACTTTGAAGTATTTTTGCATAAATAATACTGCTTAAACCTTATGGAAGTTAAACTTGATTTATTTTGCATCCATCAATACATACAGCTTGCCTTTTTTACTACGAGAAAAGTAGAAGCTTTGGAAGAGCTAACATGGGTGAGTAGCTTCAATTGTTGATGCTGTTATAGTGGTATTTTGTTACTTATCTGTATAATATCTGAATATTACTTTTACTAACATTCTGTAAGCCTTCTATTTTGTCCTTTTCATGACAATTGGCACTGATTGGTTACGGAATGGAACGGATATCTTTTTCTAATTGTTGTATTACGTAATGCTTTTTGCTCTTTCGTATACTCTTGTTCTAGAGAAAGATATTACTTAAAGGATTGCTAGCTTATTGAAATTTTTATTTTGGGGATTAAACTAGACTTTCAGGCTGTCATATCATTTCATCAGGAAGATGGCTGCTAGACTTTCAGGCTGTCTTATCAGGTTGGTTGGTTGAATAAGCATAGAAACAAATAAAAAGGATAGATATAGAACTTAGAGGTATGCCAGAAGCTGTATAAAATGAATCAAACAAACTATAAGCTACACTTCAGGCAAGCATACCAAGATTGAATGTAAAAATTCCTAAAGCATACTCGGTCTGTTGGATATGGTGATGAATATGATAATTCAGTCGGTCTAGAAATTTTGATTCTTAAATGTCCTTGCTCATGCTCCAAAGAGGAGAGGTTTCAGCTTTGGTTTAGTCGTTTTGGCAAATCCCGTGCTGAAGGTTGCCCAATTATTCTTTATCATTTGATTTTTCTGTATCTCTGTTTATAGGTCCACGGTAAGAATAAATATGTACTTCAGACTTTTCACATCGTTGGTTCATTGAGATAATTTAAGTCGTGGGTATACTAGGGATTCACATGCCAATAAATTTGTGGAAGTTGCTTTAGTTTTACTTTGTGTAGGATGTTGTTGGAGTAGTTTGTTTGTGCTAGAGAAACATTTAGTGTAATAATGTGACCAAATTTTTCTTATTTTTGAAATATACAGTGATATCTTATTTTTGTTAAATTCATTATAGTTAATATTAGTTGTCAACATGGAGTACATGCACACCTTTCCAGCAATTTTGGTGAAACTAGCCTGATGCGAGCTTAGAATTGAAGATCCGTTTGGCTGTGAGCTTGAGTAGCTAATCCAGAAGAAGTATTTCTGTTTGCAGTGTTTGAGAGAGAAACAATTTGAACATGACCTGTGGCATTTCATGGGAGAGTTGTGATTTGTTCTAATTTTGAACTGTAGCTGACAATTTTATCTTATACAGAAACATAACTCATGAGCATCATCTTTAGCTTTATCCCATCCGTTTGATGTCTGCTTGATTAACTCCATTTTGTCTTGTTGAATACCAGCAATGTGGCTGGAAGTTATGCAGAAATATTTGTGCAAGTCTATAATACACTCCCTTTTCCCCTCCTAACTCATCTTCTCATCAATTCATTCAACCGAAACATTGCTGCAATACTTAGCATTAGTTGGAAATGTACAACTCTAGGCCAACCACTTTGTCAAGTCTATTAATAGAGTACGTTCCCCACTGCTACTACAACTTAGACTTCGTTTTAGACGGTTTTCTTACTGCTTCTTAAAGCAGCTTTCTAGTTAAAAAAATTTAGTTTTTGTACTACAAAACTGTTTCAAGAAGCATTAAAAAATCTGTCCCAAACAAAGCCTTTGCTGATCAGCTTATACATGCGTGGATGCACATGGCTCATTTTACAGGGTTTTTCATTGTATATTTGCACTAATTTGTACATAGCATGCTATGTGGGCATGCATGCATTTATTGATATGCAAACATACTTTTTGTACATGCTTCATTTGTGGGATTTTATTGTGTATTTCTTTGCTGTGCTAAAGATTCTCAATACAGTTGTTTTTTTAGGGTGCTCTTTGCTTACAAGTGATTTGCAGGATTACGGGATTGATTTTGACGATAGTTCACATCCGATCAAAGCCTTTAAATGCCTTTGTGGGAGCAGATTTTGCCGCGATAGGGTTCGATCAAGTTAGTGTTTCTATTTCTAACCATATTCATCTTCTTTTAAGATTTAAGATGTGTTTGGTATTTTTTAATCTCACTCTTTCTGGAAGAATTTTATGCGGGGCCAGTCTTGAGAAGGATTAAATTCCTTTTCCAAACTAATACAATTGTTTCATTAATGATGGTGAAATGATTCGTTTACTATAACAATCATAAGTGGCCTAGATATTACCATCTTGAAATTTGTGGGGGCTAAAATGTTGAATTATCTCACAACTATGTTAGGAGCTCCATTGTAGCTATTAGAAACACACTTTTTACTGCAATAACAAAGTAGATTTAATGTTCAATTAAATAATCTCTACATAACAATGATCTTGCAGAAGTACGGAGGCAGATATAGCAAAATAAACACACATCCCTCACTAAATATATGGTACTTTTCTAATTTGATTTTTTTCTAAGCTAACATTTATCCTCATGTTAGTGCATATATCAGCTAGCTCCAATCTATAACATGCTTAAGAGAAAGGTAGAGGACCCAGATTTTTCAAAAACATATGGAATACTTGTTTTGAACTTTAGACTTGGATGATGCTTGTGTTTTTTATAAGAAAATCTTAAATGGAATTACAATCAATCTCAATATGTGTAGTTCGTTCATAAAGGTTTTGGCATTATAGATAGCAACATGAACTGGCCCAGCTCCAACCGTCCCCTTTTAAAGGGCCGGTTCATGTTTACAAAAGAAGGGGCAGCGGCAATAGAGATAGAGAAGGTGGTGGGGTCCACTAGAGATTCAAATTTAAATGTTTGGAGCCAAAGGAGGGAGCGGCAAGGTCTAATATGCCATTTGGCTTTAATGATTAATTGTATGTTTTAAGTATGGTGGAGGAATTAAGGTTAGGGTTATACTTTGTTTTGTGGCTGCTTTAGGAGTTCTTGTGCTTGTGTCTTGGGCCCTAAATTCGTCTAGGGATCGAGAGAGAACGATCATCCTCTCGAATTGAGGATCAATTGTATCTTGCTTTAGTTCTTTCGTTGATTTGATTCCTACAATAAATACTACTGTTTTGGTGTGTTTTCCCATCAGATTTTATGAATCTTTGCTGTTTTTATACCTCTTGTTAGGGTTTACTTGAAATAATCAAATTTTTTGCCTATTTTCTAACAAATTGGTATCAGAGCCAATTTTGGGACCATTGTGGGTTGTTTTTTTTTTGAAATTTCAATGGTGATTTTTTTTTTCCGGAGGAAGTTTCTTGCTGATTTTTTTATCAAAATATATATTTTTTTAATGCCAGCCAAGAAGGTAAATGCGTTGGAGAAACACCTTGAAAGCGAGATGAGCCAAATAAAAGCCGTGGTGGAAGATCAAATCTCATCCGTAGAAGGCAAGGTTTCATCCGTGGAAGACAAAGTTTCCGAACTTCATGCAATAATGAAGAAGCTATTGGAAAATCAAATTGAAACGGCGGCATCGAAGGCAAAGGACCGATGGTGAAAACGACAAATTTTGAGTTTCGTAGGAGGGACGATTAGATGGAAGTCATGGTGGAAAGAAGTGGAAGGTATGGAGGGAAGAATGGTTAGGGGGAACGAATCAAGGGGTGCTGGTTGGGAGAGAAAAGAAAGGGAATAAGGGAGAAGGGGTGCTGATTTTGAAGAAAAGAGGGGGGGGGGAAGCGCAGAGGGGTTTGTGTATGAACGTAAGAGGGAAGATCGGGAAACTTGGGGGGGGAGCACTTGGGAAAGAGGAAACTATGGAGGAATAAGGGGAAATGGGAGAGATCAGAAGGTGAGGAAGCTGAAGATGCCCATTTTTGAAGTGGAGGACACACATGGGTGGATCTATAAGGTGGAGAGGTACTTTACTGTCAATAGGTTGACGGAGGAGGAGAAGTTGACAACAGCAGGCTTATGTTTGGAGGGGACGGCGCTGTCATGGTACCAGTGGAGAGACTAGAGGAGACCCCTACAGAGTTGGAGAGAATTCAAAGATTGTTTATTAGAATGTTTCCAAGCCGACATGGGAGGAGACTTCTATGAGCAGTTCTTTGCACTTGTGCAGGACGGATCAGCGGCAGACTACCGTGAGCGGTTTGAGTATCTGGCCAGTTGGGTGGAGCGATTCTTAGAGATGTCATTGGAGGGGAACTTCATGAAGTGGTCAAATCAGAGATTAGAGTTGCAGTGAAAGTCATGAGGCCTTATGACTTGGGAGAGGCCATGAAGTTGGCACAACTGGTTGAAAATCATAGGAATCAAGAGAGGGGAGCCAAGAGTAGCAATTCAGGAGGCTTTGACATGATTACGACCACTCTTTTAGCACCCAAGGGTCCTGCAGTAGGAGGATTTCGTGAGACCTCCAGGGAGAAGCCAATAGGAGGAAGTGGGGGAAACTTTAAGAGGTTGATGGAGATGGAGATTCATGAGAAGAGGGTGAAGGGGTTATATTTCAGATGTGATGAGAAGTATACTCCAGGGAATAGGTGTAGGGATCGAACTCTTCATGTTCTCACCTTCTATGATGACGAAGAAATTGAGAAGGGAGGCGAGGATAAGGTAGAGGGAGAGATGGAGGAGAAATTGCATCTGGATCTGACAGAGGTTTATCTAAACTCTGTGGTAGGCTTAATTATGAATCATATCATGAAGGTGAAGGGGGAGATAGAGGAAAGGGAGGTGGTGGTATTGATCGGCAGTGGGACTACCCACAATTTTATTTTCACTCAGGTCGTCCACCAACTGGGAGTGATATTGGTGGATAATTATATTATGAGGTGATGATGAGTACAGGGAAGATGGGAAAGGTCAAGGGATCTGTAGAGTGGTGTTAACCATCCAGGGGATTTAGGTGAGGGAGGATTTTCTTCCACTGGAGTTAGGAAGTACTAATATCATCATGGGGATGAAGTTGTTGCAAACCTTGAGCAATTGGGGAGCACTCACGATTGAGTTGATGATGGATGGGAGAAAGGTGGTGATTAGGGGAGATGCATGGCTATCCAAAACCATGGTGAGAAGTATACAACAGGTGGGGGAGGGCTTTATGGTGGAGCTGCACATATTGGAGGGAGCTAGATTGGATGAGGGAGGAAACATACCCCTCTCAGTACAGCGGTTGATCTAGCAATTCCATGAGATTTTTAACCATCTCAGGGATTGCCACTACCAAGGGAGCAGGAGCACTCTATCACCTTGAGGGAAGGTGTATCACCCATCAACGTCAGGCCCTACTGTTATCCTCAATTTCAAAAGGATGAGATTGAGAAGTTGATTAGAGAAATGCTTGAGGCAGGAATTATCAGGCTCAGTGTTAGTCCTTTTTCGAGCCTAGTATTACTGGTTAAGAAAAAAGATGTGCAGCTGGAGGTTTTGTATGGACTACAGGGCAATAAATAAGGAGACTGTGCCAGAAAAATTTCCTATACCAATGATGGATGACCTGTTGGATGAGTTGAGTGTGGCGGTGATCTTCACTAAAATAAATATGAAGTCTGGATGTCATCAGATCAGAATGAAGAAGGAAGATGTGCCCAAGACTGTTTTTAGAACTCATGAGGGACATTATGAGTTCCTAGTGATGTCTTTTGGCCTCACTAATGCTCCAGTCACATTTCAAGCACTCATGACAAGGCCTTCAGATCTATCTCAGGTGATTTGTCTTGGTGTTCTTTGTCAATAGCCTAGTTTACAGCAGGACAGAGTAGCATTGGGAGCACTTGAGGAGGGTGTTGGAAGTGTTGCAGGAGCACTAGCTGAGGGCCAACCTGAAGAAATATTGTTTTGCTTAAGCCAGTGTGAAGTATTTGGGCCATATTGTATCTAGAGAGGGGTTGACAGCAGACCAATAAAAAATTGAATCTATGTTGAGATGGCCAGTGCTTAAAAATCTGAAGGAGCTGAGAGAATTTCTAGGACTGAAATGATACTACAGGAGATTCGTGAAGGGATACAACATCATAGCATGACCACTAATAGAGCAATTGAAGAAGGATGGTTTCCTATGGGGGGAGCCAGCCACGGCAGCCTTTGAGAGCTTAAAGAAGACAATGACTACTGTACCAATCTTAATACTACCGGACTTCACTCAGGTCTTCATGATGGAGACAGATGCTTCAAGATATGGATTGGTGGTAGTACTCATGCAGAATCATCGACCCCTTATTTATTTCAAACAAGTGTTGAAAGCTAGGGCCAGGCTGAAATTAGTTTATGAGCGGGAGTTGATGGCCATTGTATTAGCTATCCAGAAGTGGTGGCCCTATTTATTAGGTGGACATTTCATTGTTAGAACGGACCAGTGGAGTCTAAAGTACTTATTGGGGCAGCAGATGAGCATCAGAGGTGTCTTTTCAAATATCTAGGGTATGATTTTGAAATCCTATACAATCTAGGAGTGGAAAACAAGGCGGTAGATGTCTTTTCCAGATGTATAGGGGAGTTGCAGGCGACAACAATGTCGATCCCATTGATGTTAGATTGGAAGGCCATCAAGGAAAAGAGTGTTAGGGATCATGCGTTGAGAAAAATCAGAGCTGATTTATTGAGGGAAGGGAGTAGCCACCCTGGGTATTCTTTGGAGGGGGAGAGACTTCTGTACTAGGGAAGGCTTGTGATGCCTAGGACATCAGTCCACATTCCACACTTGCTCCAGGAGTTTCATGGGAGCACTGTTGGGGGTCACTCAGGGGTGGAAAAGACATACATGAGACTAGCTTCAAAGTTGTACTGGAAGGGGATGCATAAGGATATGGAGGAGATGGTAGCCATATATGAGATATGTCGAAGGAACAAGTATATGGCCATGTCTCCAGGAGGATTACTACAGCCGTTAGTTTTACCAGGTCGGGTGGGAGGAGGTATCCATGGATTTCATAGAGGAACTACCCCGATCAGAAGGGTTTATAGTGATCCTGGTGGTGTTGGACTGATTGAACAAGTATACTTGTTTCATTCATCTATGACATCCATACACCACAGTGACAGTGACATAAGCTTTAATCAGAGAGATGATCAGACTGCATGGAGTACTTGAGGCTATAGTATCCGACAAAGATAAAGGTATTCAGCCATTTCTGGAGGGAGTTGTTTAGGCTACATGAGACAATATTGAAGAGGAGCACCTCCTACCACCCACAGATGAATGGCCAAATATAAGTGGTCAATTGAAGCTTGAAAACTTACCTAAGATGCTTTGTGTCAGAGACACCCAAGTTATGGGTCAAGTGGCTAGCGTGGGCTGAGTATTGGTACAACACCTCTTATCATTCCGCTTATTAGATAACTCCATTAAAGATGTTGTATGGAAGGGATCTGGTGCATTTTGGTCAGAGGAGCACACTAGTTTCTTCAGTAGAAGAGTATCTGGAGGAGTGAGACAGGGTGTTGGAAGAACTGAAGAGGCATCTACTGAGGGTCCAACAATTTATGAAGAAATAGGCAGATGAACATAGGAAGGACATCCAATTCGAGGTAGTGAAGACAATGTTCTTGAAGCTTCGACCTTACAGGAAAAAGACAATCGCCAACAGGAGGAATGAGAAGCTTTCCCCACGGTACTTTGAGGCATATGAGGTAGTGGAGAAGATTGGAGCTGTGGCATATCGACTGAAATTGCCACCAACAACAACTATACATATGGTGTTCTATGTATCCCTGTTAAGGAGGGCAATTGGAGATTATTTAGCAAGCTCTAAGTCTAAGTTATTGGTGGTGCTAACTAAGGATCTAGAGGTGATTTTAGAACCCTTTGAGCTGATGGGGGTTCGCCAGAGAGAAGATGGAGCTAAGGAAGTGCTAATCAAGTGGAAGAATCTTCCAGACTACGACGTGACATGGGAGCCTTATGAGATGATGAAACATCAATTTTCCTTCTTCCACCTTGAGGACAAGGTGGTTCTTTGGGAGGGCGGTATTGTTAGGCCGGTTCAGCTTGGATCGACCTCTTTTAATGGTTTGGTTCAAGTTTACAAAAGGTGCAACGACGAGAGAGAGAGAGAGAGAGAGAGAGAGAGAGAGAGAGATCCACTAGAAATTCAAATTCAAATGTTTGGAGCCAAAGGAGGGGGCGGTAATGGCTAATTTGTCTTTTGGCTTTAATGATTAATTGTATGCTTTAAGTATGAGGGAGGAATTAGGGTTAGGGTTATGCTTTGTTTTGTGACTGCTTTAGGAGTTCTTGTGCTTGTGTCTTGGGCCCTAGATTTATCTAGGGATTGGGAGAGAATGATCCTCTCGAATTGGGGATCAATTGTATCTTTCTTTTGTTCTTCTGTTGATTTGACTCTTGCAATAAATATTACTGTTTTGGTGTGTTTTCCTCAATGTTTAAAATTGCGTATTCGGGTATTGAGGCGTTTTTCATTCATGAGGCGAGGCGTAAGCCTCAAGGCGTTTTGAGGCGTAAGCCTCAAAATCAAAAGATTGCGTAAACATAAAATGATAAATTTTTTATATACTAATGAGTGAATAATATAAAACATAAAAAAGCATAAAATATGAAGTGAAATCAAAATATCCCAATAATAAGACAACATGAAATGTAGTTCAACTCAAATTCTAACTTTTCCAAATCCCAGTAATCTTTTCATTAACATATAATTCCAATTTCCAAAAATAAATAGCAATGACATATCACATAAGAACTCATAAGTTATCAGCACTGTCATCACTAAGGGGTTCTTCATTTGAATCATCATTATGATGAATGGCTCTCTCCCTTTCCTCCTCTCCTATAGAGTCCAATGTCGGGCATTTACTTCAAGATTTATGTGAGTTTTAATATATATAGCATCAGGCGTAAGCCTCATGCCAGTGAGACGAGGCGGGCCTCAAGGCGGGTCTCAACCAAGTTGAGGCGCAAGCCTCATAAAAAAGACTTGAGGCGTAAGCATCGAGGCGTTTTTTACTGGAATTGCGCAAAGGCGGGCCTCAAGGTGAGCTTCATATTTCGCAATTTTAAACCATGGTTTTCCTATCAGATTTTGTGAATCATTTTTGTTTTTCTTTTCTCATGTTAGGGTTTACTTGAAATAATCAAGTATTTCCTAACATGCATAATTGTAGGCTGAGTAACTGGAAAATCAAACTCCGTTAAGAAATTCTTTGCCTATATTAATTTACTTGTAGAATGGGTCATAGCTTTGTCTTAAGGCATTACATGTGGCTACAACAATTTATTTCATACTTTTTCATGTGACTAGGTGTTGACTTTGATTCAAGTCCTAGGGTCAAGGCAAAGTGAAAAGCAAAGGACGAGACATTGCACGAAAGCCACTAAAAATGTGTCAACGAAAAGTCAAAATCACTGAAACAATGTATGTTTGTGAACCAGACAGCGTCGGTTCATTCAGTACAATTGAAATAACCTAAGTCGACACTCATGTTGGTCGAGATTTTTGATTGACCAAATCCAAAATTTGTGTGGATTGAGGACGAAATCGTGTGCGAATGACTAGGATTTGGCGAGCGAATTGATTCATGATCAACATAAATAAAAATTCATTGTTATTTTTAAAATCTAAAATGTAATATATATTTAAATATATATACATATAATTAATTAATTAGAAAAAAAAATAATATATAAAGGTTTGGACTACTTTTTTCGGTAAACCTAAAATACTCTAACCCTCTGATACTCTAAGGGGGGCACCCGATTGCCCCAGACCAGCCTAGCCCAGCCTTGGCCGAACCAGGGGCAATAGAGGGGGAGATTTTGGCCCCCCTTGTGAGGCCCAGGGGAGCTATTATTCATTATGTAAGGAGGAGGAATAAGGCGAGAGTTGTTTAGGTAGGTTTCCTAATCATGTTTATGCTATCTAGGAATGTTTTAATTGTTTAGGAAAGTTTTCCTAATTGTGTTTACGTTGTTTAGGAAGGTTCGAATTGTGTTTATTGTGTGTGAGGGCTATTTTAGGGGAAGTTTTGTCTAGGGTTATCATCATATATGTGTTGAGTTCTTTTTCTTGGGTTTGGTATGAGTTTCATAGCGGCAGCTAGGGTTTGTTGGAGAGCTGATCTATCTCTCGAATAGTATATCAATTGTATCTTTCGTTATTGTTGAAGAAGTAATAAAAAATTAGCCCTCATATTTGTATTCATGCTTTCTTCTTCTATCTATTTTGGTGAGATTTTAGAGAGATGTCAGCAAAGAAGGTGGATGCGTTAGAAGAAGAAGTAGAGAAAATCAAATCCGGGTGGAGAAGTTCTCAACCATCGAAGGAAGGTTTTAAACCATAGACAATTGGATGGAGAGCTAATTTGGAGGTTTAGAGGAGATAAAGAAGAAGCTCATGGAGATGCAATCCAAAATTACATTGACGATTTTGATTGCTAACTCTAATCAAGATTTGATCGGGATTCCCTTGGCCGAATCCGAATCTAAGGGAAAGCAGATCAGACAGAGGAGTTCGACAAGGAGAGTTTTTTTTTTAATCTAGAGTCGCCTCCTAGGGCTTCGATAAGGGGTGAATTAAGGTTTACAGATGAGGAAACAACAAGGAGGGCATTTTGTGGTGTATGTGGTAAGGTGGCTAACCACTTTGAGAGGCATTTTGGCCAAGGGGAGTGGGAGACCGGAGATGGAGGGGATCCAGCTGAGTCATGGGGATCAGGTCATGCAAGGAGGATGGAAGAGAGGTGGGATTCCCACCTTCGATGCATGGAGGGAATCGTTTGAGGGAGAGGAAGTTGGAGTGGAGATGCTAGGGTGAGGAAGTTGAAGATGTTGATATTTGAAGAGGAGGATGCCCATGGGTGGGTGTGTCGGGTGGAGAGATATTTTGAGGTGAATGTGTTGACCGAGAAAGAGAAGCTTACATTCGCAGGGCTATGTCTGGAGGGAAAAGTTCTAGCTTGGTTCCAATGGAGGGAGTCTAGAAATTTGATCCACTCTTGAGTGGAGTTTAAGGATTGTTTGTAAGTGCGTTTCTAAGCCATTCAGAGAGGATCTAGATGTGCAATTCTTTGCCTTAACTCAAGAGGGGATCGTCATGGAGTATATAGAGATTTTAGGTGTTGTCGGGGCAGCTAAGGGGGATTTCAGAGGTGCTGTTGGAGGAAAATTTCATGAAAGGCCTAAATCCCGATATACGGGCAATCCTTTGATTATTGTGGCTGATGGTGTTGAGGGAGATGATGGAGGTAGCCCAGATAGCAGGGGATCGGAGACAAATGGAGAGGACCAATAGGAGCAGGTTCACGGGAGGCTCCTAAAGGAGGGCCTTGACCGAGGAACTAGACGGTGTCATTTCAGCGGGAGGCACTGAGGGAGAAGAGTGGGGGAGTTTGCCTCGGGGCCAACTTCAAGTGCCTCATAGAGGCAGAGGTGCAGGACAAGAGAGTGAAGGGTTTATGCTTATGATGTGATGAGAAGTATGCATCAGGCTATCAGTTCAATGACCATACACTTCAGGTCCTTATGATTTGTGATGAGGAGGAGACCAACAGTGAGGAGTTGGAGGAAGTATAAGTAGGAGGAGTGCACCTACACCTTAATGTGGCAAAAATGCTCCTTTACTCAATGGTGGGATTTACTCCAAATCACACCATGAAGGTAACGGAACAGATCATGGAGCGGCTAATGGTGGTCTTGACAGATAGCGGGGCTACTCACAACTTCATCTTGAATTGGGTCGTGGACTAGTTTGAAGTTGGTGGATACAGAGAGCTTTGGAGTCATGATGGGGATTGGGAAGGTATAGAGGAGTAAGGGGATTTGCAGGAGGTTGGTACTGACACTCCAGGGCATATAGATAATGGAGAATTTTCTTCCCTTGGATTTGGGAAGCACTGATGTGATCCTAAGGATGAAATTGTTACAGATGACTTGGGAGATAAAGCTAGACTGGAAATTTTTGACCATGGAGATTTAGGTGGAGAGAGAAAGGGTTGAGATGCCATCCTATGCAGAACCATGGTTTCACTCAAAACCTTGGTCAGGGCGATACAGGGACCAGGGTTGAGCTACTTGGTAGGCCTATAAAGCTTGGAGGAAGTTTGAGATTTGAAGCCGTCAAGGTCCCTGAGTGTGTACATCAGCTTCTACAGTAATTTCCTAAGGTTTTTCAGCAGCCTTGCAGATTACCGCCACCCAAGGAGCATTAGCATTCTATTCTCTTGAAAGAGGGAGCTTCTCCTATCAGTGTCAGATCGTGCCAGTACCTGTTGATTCATAAGAATGAGATAGAGAGACTCATCAGAGAAATGCTTGACGCAGGGATTCTTAGGCCCATTGTGAGCTCATTTTCCAACCAATTTTATTGGTAAGAAAGAAGAATTACAGTTGGAGGTTTTGTGTGAATTTTAGGGCAAAATTGTGCATGACAAGTTTCCTATCCCCTAAGGGTAACAAAATGTGTATTCGAGTCGAGGTCGAGGTCGGGTCAAACTCCGAATTGACTCGGGTCTAATTCAGCTAAACTGAATTTGACCCGATTTTCTAAACGGGTCCAGAAGCTAAACCCAAACCCGACTTGGTTCAACACGAGCCACCGATGTATTTGATTTAAGGGATTTTTTTTCCTGAATTAATTCTTTTTCTTCTCAAATAATTTTTTTTAGTTTTAGCTTATTAAAAATTTTTTGGAATACAGATTTAGAGCTGGGAAAATTACTAATCTAACATATACATATTCAACTATTATGAAATATAAATTACACATCCGTTTACAAATTTTAATTACTTTAGTCACATCTCATATACATTTACAAATTACACAAATATTTACATTACAAAATGCACATATTATTTGCCCACAAATAGACAAGTGCAATGGCTTGGGTATCTTGGTCAAATTATCATCCAAGTTCCATTGTTCCAACAATCCAACCTTTAGCACTAAGTAACCTATTCAATATATTCATCATTCCATCTGCAACTGCAAGGAAAATAAAAAGAACAAGTGAAAATGAAAATAAAAATAAAAATACTAAATAAGTAAGTTTTAAATTTATTGAAATAAAATGCAATAATGTAATGCAGGCCTAGATTGACCCTATAAAAGAACCATCAGCTCAAAAAATATCAGAATTTGTTGCCCTCAAAGCAACAATTTGTGAAATTCCATTTGATCAATTAGTATTTATTCAGTTAAATTTGCACCTCACCCGTCCATTTTTCTATATTAAGCAAACTTGCTTCTCTTGCCTCTTCATGGAGTTCTTTTTTTCTGCATTTGTTCGCAATTGTTTCTCTCACACGAGTCCTTCATATCCATCTCTCCTCTTTTCTTTTCTTCTTTGCTGAAGGCGGCATCAATAGCTGTTTTGTTTTCTGATTGATTTTGTGTGCGGGACAAGAGCTGACCGGCCCAGCCGGTTCAGCAAAAACATATAGGAGGCGGAAGTATTTCGCCTCCTCTACTTTGGCCAGCCCACAAGATGGCCCCACTCTAGCATCATTGAAAATTCAAAGAGGAGGGTTCGGCTAGCTTTAGGAGGAAACCATTAGAATTGTATGTGTATTAAGAGCATGAGGAGATTAGGATTTCCCATGTTTGAATTGATCGCAGATAGGTTCTTGGGCTTGCTCTAGAGATTCTAGAGATTGGGATGCGATCCTCCTCTCGAATAGAGGCATCCTTGTACTTTGCTACTTTCCTATGCATCACTAGTCAAAAACAAGTACGTTTCTCCATTTTTCTCTCAGTGCTTTCCCTGTTTGCTGTTTCTTTCCGGAAAAGTAAAATACAAGTGTTTTCCATTTTTCTCTCATATTGATTGTTGAACAATATGCGCATTATAACAGACTGTTTGGGATTTAATAGAAGATTGTTAGCTTTGCACAGTTAAAAATTAATGCTTACCCACATTCAAGTTCTCGGAATATTCAAGTCAAATTAGTAAGCATGAGTACATCTAGAATAAGAGACAATATCAAATTGACGACACATAGAATTTGATAGTAAATCTCATGAGAAACAATAACCCGCAATTAAAAATAGAAACTTCTTCCACCTTGGCTCTCATCACTCTCTGTTGGGGCACTTTTGAGGGAAAATTGGAGCAACAGTGAGCCACTAAGAAGACAATGCCGCACAAAGAAAGATCCGTTGTGGTATCGCAGGGTAGCATGGGTGACTAGTTGAGCATCCACGATTTATCGTTCTTCCTTATCATCGATGACAACCTGTAGATGGGAGGAGACCGAGAAGGAATGGTTGGCGGTTGGAGGATGGTGCGGAATGGTATTGACATGAGAAGTATTAGTAGAGAAAGCAAATATACAAAGGGAAGCTCGTATGGAGCATAGCTTCAGAAAACGTTTCAGGTTTTGAAATTGAGTAGGGAGAAACGTGGAGAGGGAAATTGAGTGAAAATTCAAAAACAATTCAAGGAGCGAGCGCTCGGGCAGCAGTTTTTGAGGAGTAAGAGTAGTGAAATAATGATTTAATTGGAGAGAAGAGGGCGCATAAGCCGTCTGTGATATAGAGCGAAAAAAAGGGAGTCAGTTTAAGTAAAGTGGCCCATGTTTTTGAATGACAGATTGATTAAAATCTGATAAACAATTTATAAAAGGAAATTCCTTTAATTGAGAGGGGAAAACCGGACTATTTTAATTCAAATAGCTTTAAATTCATTAAATGTATAGCTTAACAAGATTATTATTAGGGCAATAACTATCACAGGAATTTTGAAATGTCCACTGGACTGGATCAATGGAATCCGGGCAAGGAATGCCAGGACGGGGGTGCCGTTTCCATCGGCAAATGGGAAATAACGGGCAAGGAGATGCAGGAATGCTGGGTGAGGTTCACGGCTGGCGAGAAGATTGTGTCGGCAAAAGGCCACTTGGAAGAGTGGCAGCGCGCCGCCAAAGCCTAGAGGGCCAATGAGCCGCGGAGTAAGATCTTAGGCCTAGGTTCAGCCGCTGAAGGGAAGCAAAAGAGGGAAATTCAAGAATTCGAGCGACTAAGATTACTACCTCACAATATCTTCACGGATTTCCACACAAACTTCCGGCGAACTTTAGAACTCACAAAGAGAACTAGCATTTCCTCAAAACTCACTAAGAGATTTCGAAGAGGATGCAACTAACAGAGAAACATTAAAGCAAAATTTCATTCATCAAAAAAACACCCTATTACATGAAAAGGGCCATATAAATAGGCCTCAACATACAAGAAGGCAAACTAAAGCCCTCGGGCTACAAAAGACCAAACCCTAGGCAAACGGAAAACAATAAAACAAATAAACTATAATAAAATGATTGAAAATAAAGATCATGATCGTAGTTTCGAATCTCGACATCTCCTGTGACAGTGTCGCAATCTCTGACGATCCTCATCGATGGATGGCGCAGGACAAGGGAGAGGGACTGTTGGAGGACCACACTTGGAAAGGGGAACTTCGATAGAACAGGGCATGTGAGGCGAACCAGAAGGTGGAAGCTGAAGAGCCATCTTCGAAGGAGAAGATGCGTATGGGCTGGATCTACAAGGTGGAAGCAACTTCGCCGTCATGGGCGACGGGACTAAGAGGAGAAGACGCAGCGGCTTGTCGAAGGAAGCGCCTGTCTGGACAGTGAGAATCAGAGAGGGCTATCAGAAACTGGAGAGAATTCAAGGATGCAATCATAGAACGTTTCCAACTATCGGAGGACATTCTATGAGCAGTTCTTGCTCTAACAGGAGGTCAGTACAACTATAGAACGATTCAGCACTTGCCAGCAGGTGAGAACTCTCCGACACATTTTTGGAAGGGGAATTTCATGAAGGTTGAAGCGGAATCGAGCGCAAGTGAACGGTTCTGATGCCCAGTGATTTGGCGAGCCATGGAAGTGACCCAGCTGTGGGAGAATCAGAAGAATGGAGAGGGACCTCGGGAACGTACATATAGCACAGGGGGACTTACAGAGATGACGACCACCACCTAGCCCAAAAGGTCCTCCATAGCAGGAGCGATGAGCGCAAGTGAAAACAGAGGGAGTGAGAATGGCGCAAATTCAAACGGCTGACAGAGAAAGAGATGCAGGAGAAGAGGCTAAGGGTTGTGTTTCCGTGCCGATGAAAGTCACACAGCTGGCATCGTGCAAAACTCTTAGGTCTCACGTCTGCGATGACGAGGAAACTGAGGAGAATTGTGAGCTAGAACAGAGAGAGTGGGAGAAGCACACTGGATCTGCATAGGTTTCCCTGAACTCATGTGGATTCACACAAATCACACCATGAGTGAAGGGAGAATAAGGATAGATTGTGCTGAGGATGTGGGAGCGACTCACACTTCCATTTCCACACAATCATATCAACTGGGAGTGAGAATTGTGCACACTGGCTGTAGGAAAGTTGTTATATGATGGGCACAGGAAGATGGAGAGAGTCAGGATTTGCAGGAGTCGGCTGATGATCCATGGATATAATAAGAAAGAGTTTCGTTCCTGGAGCTTGGAGTACAGATTCATCTTGGGCGATGAATGCTGCAAACTTTTGGGGAACACCTAAGGTTAATTGGAACTCACTGTGGAGCTGACGAGAAACAAGGTGTAATCAAAGAATGCAGACTTTCCAAAATCCTAAGTCTTCTGACTATGTGAGGACATTCGTCAGCAGCGGAGGGATTAGTGGAGCTGCACAGCTGGATGGGAGCGAGAATTGGAGGGAGGAGGGGACATACCCTCCTCCATCAGCCTTTGACTACAGCAGTTTCAAGAGGTTTTTCACCAGTCGGGCGTTACGCACGCAGCGACCGAGAGGGAGATTGCCATTAGTTTTGAGAGAGGTATTACCCTCGCCGTACGCCCGATCCTACTCTCAGTTCCAGAAGGATAGATTGACGTTGATTAGAGAAATGTTTAGAAGCAAAGAAATATTAGACCTAGTGTCAGCCCATGCTCTAGTCACGCCTGTTGGTAAGAAGAGGATGTAGGCGTTCATGGTGACACAGAGCACTCAACAAGAGATGTCCCGAAAGTCTCCTTACCGCATCACAGCTCTTAGTGAATTGACGGACCTGTGATTTTTAGCAGATAGACGTGAATAGGCTTACCATCAGATCCGGATGAAGACGAGAGTATCACAGACGGCTTCAGAACTCATACGCATTATGATTCTGTAATGCCTTTTTTCTCAGCCAACGCTCAGCGACTTTCCAGGCCCTTGATGAATAGGGTTTTCAAACTTATCTCAAGATGGTTCTGTTAGTTTCTTTTGATTATATTTCGATCTACATAGGACGGAGGAGGACACACTGGAGCACTTAAAAAAGGTGTTAGAGTACTGGCAGGAGGACTAGTGAGGGCTAAATTTAAAGAAATGTGCTTTGCCACAAATAGTGTAGAGTACTTGGACATGTGATTTCAAAAGAAGGGGTGGCAGCAGATATCAAAATTGAAGCAATGCTAGTGCCAGTACCTAAAAACTGAAGGAAGCTGAGGGGATTCCTAGGACTGACAGGTACTACATAAGGTTCCGTAAAGGGGTACAGTTCCATAGCATGGCCGCTTACTGAGCAGTGAAAGACAGTTTCCTATGGGGGGAGGCAGCCACATCAGCATATTGAGAACATTGAAGAAGGCGATGACTACAAGGTGCGGTCTTAGCTTTGCCAGATTTCACTCAGACCTTCATTGTGGAGACTGATGCATCCGGTACGGACTTGGCTGCAGTCTGATGCAGAGTCGGAGGCCTATTGCTATTTCAGCCAGGTATTGACTGCTAGAGCCCGGCTGAAATCAGTTTATGAGAGGGAGTTAATGGCCATCGTGTGGCCATCCGAAGTGGCGGCCCTACCTGCTGGGAGACATTATTCAGGACAGATCAGAGGACCCTGATAATACCTGTTGGAGCAGAGGATGTGACAAGGAGCATCAAAAGGTGGTGTCCAAGTTATTAGGTATGATTTGAGATCCAGTATAGGCCAGAGTGAGAACAAGGCGGCAGATGCCCCATCCAGAATGTATGGTGAGAGCTGCAAGCATTGGCCCTATCCGTTCTTATGCTTGACTGGGGAGGCCATCAAGAAGAAAGTTCTAGAGATGAAGATTTGGGACAGGATCAGCAGAATTACTAAAAAAAAGGTGTCAGCACCAGGGTACTCATTGGAGGAGACAGACATGCTGTATCAAGGGAGATTTGTGATGCCCCGATCCTCGATTCCACATCCAAAATTACTTCAAGAATTTCATGGTGAGCGCAGTTGGGACCACTCAGGAGTGCAAAAGACATACAGAGAGACTGGCGGTTAGCTTTACTGGAAGGGATGCAGATGAATGTGAGGAGGATGTGCAAGTGAAATCTGTCAGAGGAATAAATATCTGGCAAGTCGCCAGGGCACTATACAGCCGTGGCATTATAGCACAGGTATGGAGGAGATATCCATGGACTTCATAGATGGGCTGCCCCGTTCAGAAAGCGCCACAGTGATCTTGGGTGGTAGATAGATTGAGCAAGTACGCTTCATTCATTCCCTCGACATCCATACACCGCAATGACAGTAGCTTCAGCATCATCAGGGAGGTGGTCAGATTGCATGGGATACTAGAGGCAATCGTGTCAACAAGGTAAGTGTTCCTTAGTCATTTCTGGAGGAATTGTCAAGTTGCAGGGAACCGTTCTAGAAGGAGCACCCCTACCACCCTCAGACAGATGGCCAAGACGTGATGCAAATATGAGCTTGGAAGACCTTACTTGAGATGCTTTGTGTCGGAGACGCCCAAGCTGTGGCTAAGTGGCATATCATTGCGGATACTGGTACAACATCTTTTCACTCGGCTGCACAGATGACTCCATTCAAAGTTGACGAACGGACCTCCTCACTTAGGTGCTTTGGAGTAGTAGTACTCCCTCTCTTCAGTAGAGGAGTACTGAAGGAGAGGATAAAGTACTGGAAGAATTAAGAGACATTTTACTTGAGGGCCTCAAGCAGATTATGAAGCGGCAAGCGGCAGACATGGAGGACATCCAGCTCGTAGTGGGGGAGAAATGTATTTGAAAGCTCCGACCGTAATAAACAGAAGACAGTCCGCCAACAGTGGATGAGAAGCTGCTCCCTGTACTTTGCCTCATAAGTGGAGAAGAATAGGAGCAGTTGGTATCGACTGAAGCTACCACCAACGGCGACCATAATCCAGTCATTTCATGATCACAGTGAGGAGCCAATTGTCGATTATTAAGCCACCCCGATGCTACCAGCTGACCCGACGGAGATTTAAGGTGGGTTTCGACCTAGAACTGATGGCGTTCGCCAAAGAAGAGGAACTAGGAAGTGGTGATCAAGTGAGAACCTTCCAGCACTACGAGTGCCCACGTGAACGCCAACGGAGAGGATGAACATCATTTCCTGTTTTCCCTGAGGACAACGGTATTCTTTGGGAGCGCCTGGTGTTGTAGCGGACAGAGCTAACCGCCCAGCCGGCCAGCAAACATAATAGAGCGGAGGTATTCACCTTCCTCACATCTTGCCACCCACAAGTGGGCCCACTTGCTGCATCATTTGAAAATCAAAGAGGAAGGGGCGGCGGCTTAGGAGAGAAAACCAATTCAGAAATTTATTTATTAAGAAGTATGATGAGATTAGGCATTTTCATGTTTGATGATTGCAATAGGGTTTCGGAGCTGGCTCTAGAACGAAATTTAGAATGGAGATGCGTCTCTCTCTCGAATTAAGATCCTGTATCTTTGCATTTTCCTGCATCTACTATAAATACATTGTTCTCATTCTCTCAATTTCCCTTTTTCATGTTTTGTGTTTTGTCTTGGAACAGTCAGTTGCATTGAGATTTGCTTGTAGAAACGAATAAATACTGAAATCAGTATTTCCATCAGATGTCTATGCTTAGGCTTCATTATCCTACCCATCTCCTCTTTGCTAGTCTCCCCTCTCTCCCTCTTCATCTTTACCACTGTGTTCACTTGCTTGCCGTTGTTGACCAGAGCCCTACATTGGGTACCCATACCCACACCCACCCATGTACCCACTCATACCCAATGGGTATGGGTGGGTATGGGTACGCCCATGGCCTTGTGGGTGGGTATAGGTGGGTACTCAACATTGAGGGATAAATCAATTTATATTGTTAATCAATGTATATCTTATATTACTTTAATCCTCACTATTTAGTGTGCAACACTTAACCACGCTATAGCTGCGACTACGGTAAATTCTAATATGCGGCTTGAAAGTTTGCAATTAGAGCAAAGGGCAACAAGCCTCAATGCCATCAGTTAGTGGTAGATTGCGTTCAACAAGCATGGAAAGTGGGTGGGCATAGGTGGTACGGCATCCCGAAAGTCACCATGGGTGGGTGTGGGTGTGGGTGGGCGAAGCCCGTCTAAGTAAAGCATGGGTACCCAATGGGTATCCAACCAGGACCCCATGTAGGACTTTGTTGTCGACCTCTTTAATGCTCGGTTGATTCGGCTCTCATCTCCATTTCTGTGTTATGCAAACCTACTGCCCTCTCTCTGTTGATTCGTTGTCTTGCATCTCTGTAAAGGGGTGAACTGCAACATCTCTCTTTTTACCGAGTTTAACAGAGTTTAACATAGGGCAACTGGAATGGGAACCATTAAAATCCAGAGAACTATCAACCAACGTATTACAACTAAGGCACAAAATTATTGATGTTGTAAACGCTAAAAACAAATTTTAGATTGGAGGCAATCTAACAATGGAATCAGGGCGAGTTGTTTTAGCTGGTAAAACAAAATACTGAAATAGACCCAATTTGAGGTATGTTAGACCGGTCCAGCCGGTCCGCAAGGGACCGGCCGAGTTGTGAAACAGGCGACTGGTTTCGCCTGGGCGGAAGCCGCACGCACGCATAATCCACCGGAGCCCTTTTTGGAAGGTTTTTGAATGGTGTTTAGGAGGGAAATTGATTGTAGAGACTGTTTAGGGAATTCTTTTTGAATTGTATGCATTAAATAGTTGATTTTTCTAGGATTTGATCATCTTGAATTTGGCTGAAATTTGAGATCGCTTAGATTTAGGTTTTCTTTGGGCTCTAGCGGCGTCTAGAGATTTGGGAGAGATCGATCCTCCTCTCGAATTGAGGATCAAGTGTATCTTTGCTGTTTTCCTTGATTTTCTAGTGAAATACAAGCATATTATTGTGTTTTTCTTCCCGTTTCCCTATTTTCTGCTGAATTCCTGCTGTTTGGCTGCTGTGGACAGCAGTTTACTGCTGAAATTTTACTAATTTGGGTTAGGAATACTTGCAAACACAAGTGTTTTCTATCAAGGTATTAGAGCATTGACGATAAAGTTAGTTACTCAGGAGATTGATAAACCTGAAGGCACCCTTGCAACTAAGCAGCAAGTCAAAAAACACTGAAACAAAACAAAACAGAAATAGTAGCTAAACCAAATTGGAGGCAAATCACATAAGTATTCCAATTGCTTTTAAAAGAAAATCACATAAATACGACTAAGTTTTATCTCATGTTTGCAAAAAATTGACAAAGGGGACTGCAAATTTTGAGTAAGAAAATCAATGTAAAAATTACTCCAGATAATTGAGAAATAGGTGCTCTCCCACTTATTCTTTCAAAAGCAAGTCATCATCCAGTCCTATTTTTCTTTAAAAAAAAAAGTAGAAACGAAGAACTGCTGGATTGGCAGGACAACCTCATGCATTGCATTGCTCCCAAAAAAAAAATCGAAACCAGAGATCACAAAGGAAAGGTTCAAGAGCCAAAAAGAAACCATGTTACAATTGAAAAGATATACTCTATATTTGAAGAGAAATTATTCTGTGCGGAGATCGGATGCATAACGACGTATGGAGACCAACCACAATGTGCCACGTCAGCGGTATCGAGCAAGGGGTGATGTGGCACATTCTGGTTGGTCTCTGAACGGCGTTCGGCCGTCAAAAGCAGAAAATAAAATTATCGTTCTACATGTTAGAAACTTTCCTGCATTTGCTCCTCTATGAATGGTTAGAGTTAACACGAGGTTTCCATGCTTTGAACTTTCATTAAATTTCTGTTACAGCTTCCTTCACTGAGTTTTCCTTACATTTCTCTTAATTGCTTCCTTACTGGGCTGGGTTCACATGAGGCTACTAGATCAGAAGCTTGCAGGCTCAAAGTGAACTTCCGGCAAGTTGCCCAGAATTTAAAATTGAGCTGACATCCTTTGATTTAATTGCCTGCAATGTGGACCAACTTTTTGCTCCCCCTATCAGATATTTGGATTTCTATGGTGCTTGGTATTCGAAGGAAAATAGATGTTTTTGGAATTCGTTAACAGTTAATGGTGCGGAAGAACTAAGGCATTTTGAACATCAGGTAGTTTGTGTTGATGAAAAATCTCATGTACAGCGGCATGGTCTTTTCAATAGTTTTTAACAATGTTCTGAGGCAGTAGTTTCAATATGATCAAAAATTGGTCCATTATTGAAAGATTGTTTGGGGGCAGTTTTCTCGTTTTTTCCACTCTTATGTAATACTTCCGTTTGATATTATCTTTTGTTAGTTTTTATAATGTTTATTTGATGAAGTTATTTTTTATAAGCACAAAATTGTTATTTTTTAAATAAAATATTTATAATAATTTTAAATAATTTTAATAATTTGTAATTATATTGTCTTCAAATGAATCTAAATTGTCAGAAAACCGAGATTTTTTTTATGATAGTTTTCTTACTAATTTTATAAAGTAAATTTTTAATACAAAAATAAATTTTTGACTAAATCATTTGCTTTAAGAAGCAATAGAAAGTTGTATCAAATAAATCTAAAATTATAAGAGTAAATTTAGATATATATCATTTTATATCATTCTATTTATATAGTTTAATACTTATAGCTTTTAATATTACATACCATGTTATTTTTATTTATTTTAATAATAATCTATTATCTACTAGTATTTAAATGAAATGAATTATAAGTGGTATGTAATATAAATTAAAATATTTAAATGTGTTAAATTGTACAATTATGAAATATATAGGTGGTATATATCTAAATATGTTACTAACGAATTAATCAATTTGATGTGATGTGAATTCAAGTTTGAAACTAAATAAAATAGTTCACGAGTTAATGGAAGAATATCATCATAATTTTTTAATTTGAGATTTAGTTGTTTAATAAATGATATATCCACAATATTATACTAAATATTAGGTTAAATATATTTAAACTAAATTATATATATATTAATTATATTTTAATTCAAACTTAAAACTAATATGCCACCTGGTATTCATAAAAAATTATATGATAACATAGTATACAAATTATATGAAGAAGAATATGATAATTATTTAATTTTTTTTAAATTAATATAACATATGAGGAATTTTTACCATATTAATTTCAAAATAAATTTAATGATTTTAAAATTGATCTTTATAGAGCTTTTATCAAGCTAAACCTGACACAATTTGTATTCAAATTTCATTAATTAAACTCCAACAAGTTTTTACATAATTATTAATTAGCATCTCTACCTTCATTGTGATCTCTTTATTTAAAACAGACCAATCCGCAAGCTCTGCAAATGGCTACTCCTTGTAGAAAAATCAAGCAGCTTGTGGCAAGGGATCTCTGCGTGTCGAAGAAAGATATTCTCTATTATGCGGCTTGGAAAGCAATTCGGCCTCTGAAGCAGAATCGGGGAGAAGGGGACGAATGCCGCTAGGGTTCAAGGGGAACAGAGTCCCATAATACGAATCGACGATGGCGCCGAAATGGCAAGTATCTGCAACCTTAGGCATCTGGTATATCTCTCGTGTATATCCATGGAGGTTAGGGTACTCAACCAGCTTCTTCTTTGTGCACCTGAAGAGGACGTTGTACACCAGATCGAAGCGGATCAGTGTGGTGAAAAGGCACACGTCTGCTAATGTGAGCGTATCGCCGCAGAGGTAGCGGGAAGAAGATAAATGCTCCTCGATCGCATCCATGGCGGCGAAGAGCTCGGAAGCGGCGGCGTCGTAGGCCTCCTGGCTCTGCGCGAACCCGCATCTGCCGAATATGAAAAAAAGAAACTGGGTTCTGTGATGAACTCAACTTGATTTTTATTTTATAATAAGACTACCTTATGATGGATGTTAAACAACTAGATTAGAACAGACTGCGTTTACCCGCATCTACCTACCTGTAAACGCCGTTGTTAATCTTGGGATAAACGATCGCATTCCAATGTTCAATCTGCCGCCGGAGGTGATCCGGCGCGAGATCATCCCCGCCAGAATCAAGCGCGTTGAAGAACTCGACGATGCCATAGCTTTCATTGCAGACGACGTTTCTAAGCTCCGAGTCCCAAAGCATCGGCACTGTCGACCGACCATCATACCCGCCGGGCCGAAGCGCGTATACGTCTCTTAAGGTGCGGCAGCCACCGGGGTAATCAGGAGATTCAAATTCCCATAATCCGTCTCTGCCGGGGACGACGAGGGAGACGGGGATGAGCGATTCGAGGGATCGGAGGGCGCGGACGAGAAGGGTGCGGTGGGCCCAAGGGCAGGAGAAGGCGGCGTAGAGGTGGAGGCGAAGGGGACGGGAGGTGAGGTAGTGGGCGGGGACGGAGGGGAAGGGGGAGGAAGGGCGGGAGTAGGAGCCGGAAGGGGTGGAAGGGGCGAGCTGGCGCATCATGAGATGCCAGGCGGAGGACCAGGAGGAGCG
>NW_021319860.1:729051-740237 GCF_001605985.2 Dendrobium catenatum | reverse complement strand
TATAGTGGTGGTATTGCTTAATACCAGAGATGTGTGCATAACCACAAAACAAAGTAGACTCAGTGCGAAGGCCACATTAAGCACTGCATAAAGAATGAAGAGCTTATGAGAACAGCGTCGTTGCAGAAATTTGACCCATAGCTTCAACCAGGCTTACCAAAAGAAAGAAAGGTGACAGCAAGATTTCCAGGTGAGCCAGAATGGTTACGAGCATCTCCAAAGAATTTTATAAAATGTGGAAGAAGTGCAAGAGAATCCAAGATTGTCTCAAGGAAAGTATAAAACTGAAAAGATAACAATTAACTCAGGAAAGTTCACCCAACAGGATGGTGCTTAGCAACAAGCAGCTAACCACACTACTTTTGTAAATTTCAACCAAAATCCTATGTACATAGCATGTGTCACTTGTAAGAAAATAATGCATTCAACTGAAAGAATACTTAAAACTACTAACAAACATTTTTACCAAACTAACATTTGCATGTTAATGTGATGCAGCTGGCAGAAGCAATCCAGCTGCCCAGGTGGGGCCTAGGATCTCTTTTATCACCTATAGGAGAAGAGGCTTTGTGAAGAAACTCTTTGGGAAAAAGAGGACTCTTTGGTCCTTTGGTAAAGATGTAAGAGGTATTTATTAGATGTAAGGGGCATTTATTAGGGGATTTGAGCTGCTTAAGAGGGAGATTATTGTGGGATGGGGCTTTTTATATTATGTTTTGAATTTCTGCAGCAATTTTTAGAGGTATTTGGGTTCCTAATAGCTGCTAGAAATTTCTGCAACACGAATGTTCCTCAATAAAAGATTCCAAAACGTTTGAAGTTTTTCAAAGTCGTACGATGTTCTCATATCCTCTTGAGTTTTATCACCAAGCCTTGTAGAGAAAATACAAATTGGAAAAATGATGAGGACATCGTCAGAGATTGCGACACATGTATCATCAGGAGATGTCGGAGATCGACGACTACGATCATGATCTTTATTTTCATCATTTTATGTAGTAGTTTATTTGTTTTATATGTTTTCCCGTTTTTGCCCTTAGGGGTATTTGGTCGTTATTGTAGCCCGAGGGGCATTTTAGTCGTTTGCTTTCTTGTCATTTTGAGGCCTATTTATATGGCCCTTTCTCATGTAATAGGGTGGTTTTTGAATGAATGAAAATTTGCCTCTTATGTTCTCTCTGTGAGTGCATCCTCTCTCTCAAATCTCTTAGTGAGTTTTGAGAAGAGCTAGATCTCTTTGTGAGTTCTAAAGTTCGCCGAAGTTATTTGTGTGGAAATCCGGGTGGAAGATATTTGAGGTTAGTAATTCTTAGTCGCTCGAATCCCTTGAATTTTCCCTCTTTTCTTCCCCTTGCAGCGGCTGCCACCTAGCCCTAAGATCCTTCCTGCCGCCGGCTTCATTGGCCCTCCAGGCCTTTGGCCGCCGCCCTGCACTCTTCCCAGCAGCTGGCCCTTCTGCCGACACCAACCCTCCCGTCTGGCAGCCAAGCCATGAACCTCAACCCACCATTCCCTGGCATTCTCCCTTGCCCGTTATTTCCCATTGCCGTGAAACTCACCCACCCGTTCCCTGGCATTCTCCCTTGCTCCGGATTCCCCCATTGATCCACGTCCAGTGGAATTTCAAAATTCCTGTGATTAAGTTATTGCCTAATTAATAACCTCTGTTTAAGCAATACATTTAATGACATTTAAAGCATATTTGAAATTCAAATAGTGCCGGATTTCCCCTCTCAATTAAAAGGGAAGTTTCCTTTTTATAAAATATGTTTTATTACAGATTTTAATCAAATCTGTCATTCAAATACATGGGCCCCACTTTACTTAACTCCCTTTTTTTTTCTCCTCTAATCCAGCCGGCCCCTTAATGCCCCCTCTCTCTCTCTCCAATTACAATCATTATTTCACATTAAACTCCTTTACTCCATCACAAAACTGCTGCCCCGCCTCCTTTGGAATTGTTTTGATTTTCAACTCAATTTCCCCTCTCCACGTTTCCTCCCTACCTCAATTTCAGAAACCTGAAACGTTTTCCTGAAGCTAATCTCCCATACCGAGCTTCCCTTTGGTCATATATTGCCTTTCTCTACTAAACTTCTCAAGTGCTCAAACCCACCCCACCATCCTCCTCCAACCCGCCACCTTCCTTCTCTCTCCTCCCCATCTACCACGGCTTCGTCATCGATGATCAAGGAAGAACGGATAAGACGTTGGATGCTAACTAGTCATCCCATGGACTACCCGCCACCAACTACCACTCCAACGGACTATACTTTGTGCGCCATTGTCTTCTAGTGGCATCACTTGGTTGCTCTCAATCTTTCCCCATCAAAAGTGCCACCAACAAGAGAGTGAGTGAGAGACCCAAGGTGAGAAGTTCTATTTGTTAATTGTGGATTATTGTTTCTCTCCATAACGTTACTATCAAATTCTATGTCGTCAATTTGATATTGTCCCATTAATCTAGATGTAACCTCATGCCTTACTTAATTTCGACTTGATAATTCCGAGAACTTAATGTGGGTAAGCATTAATTTTATAACTTGCAAAGCTTTAACAATCTTATATTAAAATCCCCAAACAGTTCTTGTTATCATCGCATGTTGTTTCACATCAAAAAACCTATATGCTTCGAAGTAACATGCAAAATGCAAATTTAATTGGCATGTCTAACTCAAGTGACCATAGTGAATATAGACAGGATTACTGAACTTGGTTCAAAGAATACAGACAACGCTACCAGTCTTACGACCAAGAAGAAAAGACATGTGATACTGGCCTAATTGTTCTACATATATATTTTTGCCAGGAAAAATAATCCAAATCTTTAGCGAAAATAATTATTTCTGGAATTAACTACTTCCTCTACTGAAAATAATATCATATCTAACACAAAATTTCATATCCAGATTCCTAAGAAATAACCAGTCTTTTTTTTTTTCTTTCAAAGGGTGTACCAGGACACCAAATGCTTGCAAAAGATGAAAAACAGAGCACAGAGTATGCCAAAAAGATGTCGCTAAGCTCAAGATGGAGTATTTTGAAAACCAAAAGTTGATTTAGCATTAGAATTTAGAAGTTACAAGAACGCAAAATTACCAATTTTACTTAAAATATAGCTTCTTTTCATAGTATATAGTTCCTTCTCTTACACCTAGGAGAATAGTTTTGCTACCTTAACTATAAATTTATTTTTTTCTAATCTTCTCCTTATTTTTTTTCCTGTTTCACTGCAAGATATGTGTGAAGATAACTTTTTTTGGTTCCAGTTAAAATAAGTTGGACCAATGATTTCATTCCAATAATAAAATGAGGAAGACTTTGCTAGAAATCAGAGCTGTCAATAATCGACCCGACCCGAAAACCCGACCCGAACCCGACCCGAAAATTTCGGGTTAGGGTTGACCCGAATCCGAAACGGGTCGGGTTCGGGTCCGAAAAATTGACCCGTTTGCAAAATCGGGTCGGGTTAGGGTTGACCCGGAAACCCGGGAATGACCCGATTTGACCCGGAGCAATCCCGCGTCAGCCCCTCCCCGCGTCGCCCCGCGTCAGCCATCCCGAACATTGCCGGGTCAATTTCGGGTTTGACCCGAACCCGACCCGTGACCCGAAATTGACACCCCTACTAGAAATCTATTTTATGTCCACCGAGTATGCTGAGGTTTAAAATGTCATTTATGAAAAAATAGAACCGTATGGCAGCATTAACGAAGCTTTCCAACTTGGTATAGAACTATAATGAACAGAAAACAAAGAATTCTGTTGTACCAGAAATAGAAGAAAGAATTTATAGTTGCGTGCACCAACACAGTTGACAACCCATACGCAATGATGATCCATCTTAAGTACGCATCTCTGACCTACAAAGATGCAAATATAAAATAAAATTCCAAACAAGCGCTACTGCACTAAATAAGCAGGGATACTTGGCAAAGAAATGAACTAGAAAACAAATCAGACTTATAAAAGAGAAGCAATATATGCATAATTCTACACAGATGAAACATGTTCCTTTTTTGAAATTGTTCTGAACACCCAAAACATTTTTGAGATATTGCATAAGCAAAATCAGAGAGAAAAATGATCTGCAATAGAAAGCATGGGATGAATAACAAAGAACAATCAAAAGTGACCGAGAAGCAGCTGGAATGACATAAATTAGGGGAAGAGAAGAAACGAACAATTTTTGAAAGGGAGAGGAGCAAGCAAGAGGTATAAGGTTGGATAAAAGTGTTAATCAGCTTCTTAGTACATAAGCATAACGTTTTTTTTCGAGCATGGCCATGAATTACAACAGCAAAAATTCTTGAAATAAATGAAAGGTCAAGCAACATGAAAGTATGGGGATTAGCAAATTTGACAGCCTTAAAATGTTTCCGTACAACTCAATATTATTCAAATTTATCCCAAGAATTTGAAAATATATCTGAATTTTGAAGGACCTTCTGTCACCTAGTAGACATACCATATAGGATGATTAGGGTCTAAGATTTCTAATACAAATTGAATATGTGAAGTAGAAAACAACAAAACAAGCATAATAAATTCAAGTAACACAATTATTAATTCAACACAACCATATACTTACCTTCAATGAAAAAAGGGAAAGAGAGAATCCAATTCAAAAAAAGACACTGATGCAGGACTACAATGCTTTAAATGAATGCGTTAAGAACTTGCACGATTTTGAAAAGAACAAGAACAATTACGACTATTAGCTAGTTAAAATGAAAAGAGAAAACGTAAGAGCGGTCACATCATTTAGGCCAAGTTACATAATAAGTGCTTGAATTATCAAAACAATAGCGAAATTCAACAACATACGAATGAAGTAGTTTTCAACAAAAATCTCTAATATAACAATAAGATAGTAACATAGAAAACACACTCAATCCTACGTTTACTAAGCTTAAGCAAAAGGCAAAATGCGGCTCCTTATGACTTGTCACCACTTACAAGATTAGGGGAGTACGAAAGTAAATGAAAAGGAGAAGAAGTTCACCCTTGGGAAGGTTCGGCGATGATTTACCACTGAGTGCCGGCAAGTTGCTCGTCGATGGCCTTCGATAGCGTGAAAATAATGCGGTCCACATACTCTTCGATGGAACATATCCTTGCTTGTCGTAAGCAAATCCGTAGTTAAGATCCGGATCGGCCATTAATTGGCTTTAGAAGGATGATGTGTAGCCGAAGATCAATGTCAATCCTTTGAAGCTCCGCTAGAGAGAAAGAAGTTTCTCTCAAAATTGAAGTGGAGAGGAGGGGGGGTGGCCGGCCAATGAAGGAGGGAGGGGAATTAAACTTGTTTCATATTTTTGAGGAGGGAAGCATGTCAAACATCTCCTTAATTAATCCTTGATTGAGAATAATTAAAGGAGAAAACAAGAGGGAGGGGGCGGCGGCAAGAGAGGGGGAAGGGGAGTTAATTTGTTTCCAAAGAAGAGGGAGGATTTTTGGAAAGAAATTAAATAGGTAGGGACATGGGGCATTTCAGCCAAGGAGGTGGGGAAGGAGTTTGAATTATTTCCAAGGGAGGGAGGTGGGCTTTAGGAAAGAATTTCTAATTCAATCCTATAGGGGGGACGGCGGCATTAATGGTCTAGGAGGTGATTGTGAGGAGTGATTTGGGTTGCTAATTTGGGATTTAGAGATTAGGAAAGTTTTAATTAAATCCCAATTAATTTGAAATTCTAGGATTTAATTTAGGAACTTTCCTAAATTAGGAAAGAATTTCAAATTCAAATAATTTTGAATTTTGAATTTAAACCTTCCTAAATTAAGAGTGGTTGCTTATGGAAAGTATTCAAGAGGGATTTGAATTTGTGGAGGAAAGATGGGAGAGGTGGGAGGGGCTGACGGCTAGGTTAGAGGCTTATGGGGATTTCGGTTGAGGGGTGGTGGTGTGGTGAAGCCGACGGGTAGGTGGGGAGATTAGGTGGCCGGCGGCCTAGGGATTGGGCGAGACCTTAGGCCGGCGGCTAGATGAAGAAGAGAAAAGGAAAATTCGATAAAGAAGAAGAACCACGAACCCAGCCGTCTCCAAGGTTGGTTGGTGATCCAAATTCCCTATCCAAGGAACCTCGCTCCAATCTTTCTCAAGCTCTCATAAGAACTCAAACATGGGGCAAAATTTTTATCATTCAATCATTAACATGAAAAGAGAACAAGAGGGCTATATATAGCCTCGTACAAATGACTCAAGGAAATAAAAAGACGACGATGCCCTCTGGGCTTAAATACGACCTCCCTTAAGGGGTAAAAGCGGAAAACACTAATAAAACAAATACAACATAAAATAATAAAGAAAATACATAATACGACTCAGAAGTACATCGACTCAATCGTGACTGTAGATCGACGGCCACGTCTCTGATAGACTTTCCAAGCTCTGATGTCCCCATCAGACGCATGGTCTTATTATAACATAAATACAAAAATAACAAAATCTATGCACACAATTGAAGTTACACAACCAAAGGAAATCAATATAATAGCAAATTTGTCTAAATACATTCTCACTTTCAACAAATAATGAAAACTGTAGGAGGGATAAAGAAATAAAAGAGAAAGAAGCTGCCAAAAAAGAATGGCTTTAAACTTTTGTAAGAGGAGATAAATTCCTAAAATTCAAGTCTCATATTTGAGCAAGGAATGATATCTAAAAAGAAGAAAGATTTGCATATCCAAAAAAAAAATATCATTCAGCATAGAATTCCTCTGCATCGATTGGATCCTATTTACACCGACAAAAAAAATCATATTATAATTCTCAAAAAGAAAGCACTGTAGCATAATTCATTGATTTCAATAGAATAAGGAATTCTTGAAAATAAACACAACAAAACACGAGTAGGATCAAGAGCAACATGGGTAAAGGCCTCAAAAAGTTATCCTCCTGCATCCACTAATCTGTTCATCATGGATTCCTCATAATCCTCCAACTTTTGATCCACCATAATACGATGCCAAAACCCCAAGAATAACTTCAAGATTGTGAGCTAGTCGACGGGACGTGGGTGGGTTCACATCTTGTTATCAAAGAAGATACAATATCTTCAGGCGTTGCTTTCCTTCACCATACTCCCTTTGATAAGATCGTGTGTCAAGTTGAGTATTATCATTTTCCCAATGATGTGTTTCAAGGATCTATCTCTCATAAAGTATATTTTGAGGAGATCTTTTCTAGTTTTTGTTAGCTCCAAAACTATGATAGAAATTATTAAGGTTGTATCTTTATTTGTATAACTCTAATGCTAGCACAACCATGCCTATATAAAGGCAACACAATAGAACACTAAGGAAAGCATAATAAAGAAGAATATACTAAGAATATATTAAAAGAATAAATACTATAAAATTCTAATAATATTTAACATATATGATAAATATTAAAATGGTAACAAATAATTATAATAACACTTATTTGGAAATGAATCTGTTCACTAAACCTTATAAGCTCTATAAAACCGAGCTAACAGTATTTAACTGTACTAAGAAATTACAATCTTACTATAACCCTTAAAACTTTACATTTATTTTTTTCATGGTATTTTAATAAATGAATTATGATGAAAGCATTGCATAGTAAAAAAAGAATTCGTTCCCTCAGATTAAATAACTGAGAAACAATGCTAGCTTCAAAATAATTACACCTATCAAATAAACCTCTCACTTACAAACAGAACAATGATGGCAGCGTGGAGGTTTGTTGTTTTGACAATGACTGCAGTAACGTATGCTTGGCCTTCTTCCTGATCCCTCTGCAGATGAAAAATCTGATTCCCCGGCATCAATGGCAATGTGATCTGCCAAAATCACAGAATTTTCTAATGCCGAGTAGGTTCCTTTTAAAGCAGGTTGCCAACCAACAGGCACTGCACCCGGATCATGGAAAACTACCATGAAATAACTCCATAATAGTAACACAAGCTGCAACACAAATAGATGAACAAAACAGGTCATCGCAAATAAAGGTCAATTTGGAATGCCTGACATATTTTCTACTCATAATAAACTGAAAAAGACAGAAGAAGCCGGATAACTAATATGATGAAAGCCAAGCAATAGTACAGAAAAATAATTTTTTGCTTATCATAATTTTCACATAGATACATGATCAAGGTTTTGTTAACCATTAAACAAGAAATATACATTCACGATTGTTTAATTTGAAGTTGAATTATGATCGTTCAAGTGTAACAAGTTAAAATGAAACTTGCCGTGAAAATTTTACGTTTTTAACCAGACACCACCAGCAAATAGCATTAAAAACAAGAGCTGATACAGGCAAAACCCTAACAAATATAACGAGATTCCAAATAAAAACCTAACAAAACTAAACCATAAAAAGACACTTTAACATATAAATTACACCAAATAAACAGAAACATGAAGCAAACATGTTCATCAATATTGCTGTTAAAAGCACAAAGATGCATTAGTTTTAAGTGTAGTGCAAAGTGTAGTGGTTGTGCATTGTTCTCAAGAAAAAGGCTTATAAACCAAAGACACTCAAAAAGTAACAAAGCTTTGAAGTTGCTTTGCAGAGCGCAAGTGTGCTCCACTCCCTCCTAGGTGAAGAAGAAAACAGTCTTAGTGATGGGTTAATATTATGTGTTGCTCATCACACTAGGGGTGTGCCTTATTATTTACTAGTTAGTAATAATGTTTCTTGTTAATATTTGACTTAAAACACCATAGATCATTTCATCATTTTGATTTATAAGAGGGCTGTCAAATAGAATAACGCAATGTAAAGTTGCATGTGTATGTGTTTCAATTAATTGAAGGATGTGCTTTATTTGCATTTCAAACTTCAAAACTAAAACATTTTTACACAGAATTTTGCTTTTAAGCATCGACAATCTTATTCATAACAAAAGATAGGGTGCCAGAATCAAATTCCTAATGCCTCTCTCGATCAATTATGAGCTTGTACACATGCTTCTAAATTATAATCATCTAAAATCAAGGCTAGATGTTACAATGTTCAAATTCCATGTAACTTTTCAATTGCATCTAGCTTCAATTCTCAACATATATAAAACTAAATGAAATGCTTAGACATAGCTCCTAAACCATTCTATGCAATACAAAGTACCCTAACTTCCCCTTCAGCACATGGAAGGACAACCATTCAATAATCCTACTAGTAAAAATCTTTAATGGAAGCATGGGCTTTCCAACGAAACCTTGTCGACTTTCCACTCAGCCACATAGTGTCCGATAAGGCACCAAGGAGGATCAGATGGGATCCCAGGATTCGAACTAATTTCATAACAAACTTTGGAATTCTTTAAATAGTTGCATTGGTGACTCTAATGAGTTTTCTCTCCACACTCTCTCTCTTCCTTTCTTGCTTCCCTGCTTTCTTCTCTATTTTTTTTGTTTTTCATTTTCTTTGTTCGTTCGCAGCAGCAAGTCTAAGTTGCTAAGGCTGGAGTCATATCATAATCAGTGCCCACCTATCGTTCATCCACTGATAATTCCGTGAGCCACAACAGTAGCAACATCACCAATGATTTCATTAGACATCTCCAAAGAACTCGAAAACGTCTTGAAAAAATTGATCAAGGAAAGCGCTCATGCTACCACTCATTTGACAGACGATTGTCACACATGAATAAAAAATTTGTGGAGCAGCTAGCAGAATCAACAAGTGAGTGGAGGGAAATTTGTTTGAAACTGCAGAATATTGAAAGCTGCCTAGAGCAGATCATCCACTACACTTATCTGACGACAACAACAAAAAACTCTTCTTCTTCGGGCCTAGCTCCTTCTGTTATACCTACTTCTAGCACCAATGTTGCATTATTTAAAGGCAATCAAACTATCTCTTCCTTGATTCAATGGAGTACATCCTCCTATTTGGATCAAGAAGGAAAATCAGTACTTCACTTTCTTGAAAAAACCAATATATCTCTATTTCTTCTTACTATGTAAGGGCTAAGCCTCTATTGGATTCATTGGTTAGAAAAGAAACATCCATCATATTATCAGCAAGACTTCACACAAAACTTCGGCATTTCAGTCCTCAATATCAGAATTTGCAAGATGAACTTCTTAAACTATTGCAGCCAACATATACAGGTGATTTACCCTCATTGCTTTGAGTACTTTTGATGTTTTTGGACTTTCTTCCTTGCAATATTCTTTTGCATTTGGATTACTCCCCAATATTCGATGTGAATTAAGAGCATTTGAACTAACCTCATTAGTTCAAGCAACAAACTTGGCAAAAGTAATGGAGGTTAGCCTCATTGAACCAAAAAAAAATAGTTTTATCATGCTTTCCTATCCATTATTGAGTTTGTTACCCACACCTTCAAAACCATTTATAAACTCAAATTTGTTATAACCGTAAAGAAAACAACTGCACAAGAAATGATGGATCATTGTGAAAAAGATTTACGTTATAATTCTGACAGAAAAGTTTCTCCAAAACCATGTTTGCAAAGAAAAACTAGATATATTGCTCATTAACTCGAAAACTTTTATTTGACTCTCGATGAACAATATAATCTGTTGAAACTACATAACGTCACTCATAATGATGAAAACAAGGATAAAATTAGACAAGAAATCAATGGCCATGCCTTGGCTAGGTAGCATTCTCCTCTTTCTTTTCAGTTCAAGGTTGCATAAGCAATCGCAATGTTCCAATCTTGGTTAAAGCTAGTTCTACTTGTAATGTTATCCAAGAAGACCTAGCTAAAGATTCACTAATAATTGTTTTCCTTCCAAGCCTTTTATAGTAATGATTGTAAATGGTGATTCCTAGTTGTGTTTGGGTAGGTGTCCAAAGCTACCCATCACAATGCAAGGATATGATTTATATATTGATTGTTATGTAATACAAATTCCAAGTTATTTTTGTGCTTGATGTTCAATGGCTTGAAATTTTAGGGAATATACTAACCAATTATGTAGACCTTATTATGAAATTTGAATGGAATGATAAATTTGTCTTATTGCAAGGTTTTTAGACAGCTCTTTCTAGCCCCCTTCCTTTTAATCGAGCTAAAAATTTTCTTTATACACAATCACAAATATTAGCATCCCATCTGTTGTTGGATACATGGGAAGCAAATACTCTTCTTATTCATCTACCTAAATCTCCTCTAGAAATGAAAAACTTAAGAGGAATATGTTAGACCGGTCCAGAGAGGACCGGTCCAGCCGGC
>NW_021319860.1:717162-728951 GCF_001605985.2 Dendrobium catenatum | reverse complement strand
AACGCTCGTTTGGCGTTCGGTTGGAGATGCCCTAATGTAACCGTATCGCCGCAGAGATAGCGTGAAGAATATAAATGCTCCTCGATCGCATCCATGGCGGCGAATAGCTCGGAAGCGGCGGCGTCGTAGGCCTCCTGGCTCTGCGCGAACCCGCATCTGCCAAATATCAAAAAAAGAAACAGGGTTCTGTGATGAACTCAAGTTGATTTTTATTTTATAATAAGACTACCTTATGATGGAGGTTAAACAACTAGATTAGAACAGCCTGCGTTTACCCGTATCTACCTACCTGTAAAGGCCGTTGTTAATCTGATGTAGTGGGATTGTCGGAAGATGCGACATGCAAGAAGGATTTAGGGATTCCTAATCAGGGAAGAAGAAGAAGAAAGCTTTAAAAGCTTCAAAGGCTAAAATATATCATTCAATAATCCTCAAAACCTTACATTGGACCTATTTAAAGAGGAAAATAGAAGTCTCTAGAGCAAGGAAGGTAAACTAGTCCCTAAGCACAATAAAAGCTAAGATGTTCCTACATCATTCTCCCCTTGCGTAAAAAGAGCTCGACTCCGTCGAGATGCATTATTGACAAAGAAGTTGCAGAAGACAGATTCCCGGATCGAAGATTTTGTTTTCATTATTGCCGAAATGAGCGACTTTCCTTTCCATTGATGCCTCAGGTACCGTAGTGTCACCCTTGTCTGAATTTCTTCTCCAAACAGGCAATACCTTTATCAAGCCACCTCTCACAAGTTTCACCTTATCAAAAGAGCAAGCTTTAAGAGGCTTAAATAGGGTAGAATTCCCATTGGAAATCACTTGGCCTGAATAAGGGGCAACCACAATCAACGAATCTGCGGCAAACTTATGAGTGATCCAATCACGACATTCACAAATGCTTTGGAGCACGGTTGGCATTCCACGGACATCTTCACCCATGTTAATAGCCTTGGTGTACAATCCATGACTAACATCATTAACAAGCATCACATAAAATATCACATCGTCATCAGTCGCCAAACCAAAATAGTCATTGTAGTTCCTAGTAAATGCTTCCCAATCAAAGCCTCGAAGGGCCCCAAATTATTCAAGCAACCCTCGTACCTGCACTTTAGTAAAATCATATGGGGGTCTAACAAAAATACAATCTGGCCCCTCAAGAGCACTGGTTGAATCTGACATCCTTGTTTTAGCAAAATCTCTATTGGATGAAGGCCTCAATAGATGTTCTTCTGCAATGACAGATCGCAAACATATTGCAGTCTGTTCTGTCTTTGGTTCAGGCAGGCGTTGAGAAGGTACAGTACTGGAAGCATTTTTTGGTATCTTCCGGTGTTGAAGTTCATAATGTAAAGACTGATTGCCAACAGGTGAAACTTCATGAGAACTCGTAATTGAAGATAACATATTTTTTGCTGTTGTAGTGAAATTACCACTCTTTGAACCGAAACTCTTCTGAAGAGCAATCTCTTGTGGCTTGAACCTCTCCATATTTACTTCAGTTGAACGTTCATCCAAATTAGGGGGGCAAGGCTGGAGCCTCTCTGACAATTGAAAAGTTTTTAAGTATTCTAAAGTTGTACTACAGGTTGGCAGTTCCAATGATCCATTCTTTGGTGGCCCAATTGATTGAGCATCATGATTTGCAAGAATGCTACTTATATTTTCCCTGTCCAAACTTTTACTATGATTAGTTGTTACTTTGGCTTCTGGATCAGCGAGGTCACGATTCGCCTTCAAAATGAATTCTTTGGAAAGATAATCCCAAAGCCAAGCTACAAATGCCCCGCTCTTCTCCCTTAAAAATGCTTGTAGGTCATCATGTGCTTGATTTTGATGCTTGCCATTACAAACAAGCACCACAATGTACTCCTTGACATTATGTCGAGCAGCTGAGGAGCATTGCAGATGATCAACTTTGTCAGCCAAGTTTAAACCTGGGATTTCCACACCTGCAGTAAAATTGTTCTCAGTATCAACGCTGTACAAGGTCGTCCCTTCGTACTCGTCAAGCTCCATGGCGGTCAGCTGCAACGGGGTCCTCAAGGGAAGGATGCTCTCAAGAGCTTTGCACTGTTTTGATGTCAATGAATCTGGGAGATCTACAGTGAGGTGGATGTAGAGTTTGCCTCGCATGAATGACTTCTGGTACATTGGCATTCCCTCGTCATTGATCGCCTTGAATTGATCAGGCTTCACAACATCTCCTGGATTTGATTTAATAAGCAGCTGCCGGCAGTCAAGATGGATTAACACGAACTAGAAGCCACAGAGGGCTTCGATTATGGATGGATCAGCCAGGCGTAACAGCCATTCGATGGTCTGTCCATCGGACTTATGTCCGAGCTCCCGTGTGAGCTGAAAGACGCGAGCAGCGCAGATGATCGGCATGTGGTGAGGAGCAGTGGTGAAGGAGCCGACGGGATCGGGCTTGGCCATGCAAAGAAGAAGAAGAGGACTGTCTTTGTCGCGATCTTGATCATGAGATCTGTATTTGTCGCAATCGCCACTTGAGCGGTGGCTGGAGTCCACCGGATCGCTCGATGCAGGAGCCTGCGGGGCGCCGGAGCTGATGGGGTCAGGCGTCACTTGGGTCGTAAGGGGCATAGGCGATGGGTCGGTTAGCTGCGGAAGTGGGGCTGGGGCCGGGAGCAGGAGCAGGAGCCAGCTGTGATAATGCTGAGTTGCTGAGACGATTGTTTCGTCGGGTAGCGAATCGTGGTCGTCGCCAGGCACGGATTCGCGCTGGTCGCCAGGCGAGGAATCGCGCTCGGATGCGGAAACAGTAGAGGAGATCGGCGGAGAAACAGAGGATGCAGAAGTAGTCTGTGGAGGCGGATGCGGAAGCGAGTCGTTGGGCAAGGGATATTTGCGAACTTTGCGATCAGGCGGAGGATCTCGCCATCGCAATGGAAGCTCGAGCGGTGGGTATTCCGGCGGTGGATCACGCCATTTGAGCGGGAGTTCGAGCGGAGCATAATCATCAGCGACCGTGGGAGTATGGTAGGACGGATGGCATCTGCGTGAAGCGGACGAGGGGATCGAAGAAGAAGAATGCTTCGGTATGGTTGCCGACGACATCCTCATCCTCCTTATTGACAGAAGGGTTTCGCGAATCCGATCAAGGTTTCTATCTACCTGATCGAGCGACTTCTTCGATTGAGCTTGATAGAAGGCGATCCAGCTTCGAGCAACGTCGACAGCCCACCTTCCTTGGCGTCGATCGTCGTCGACCCCCAATCTTGTTTTGCGGCTTCGATTGTCGTCGACAGCCGACCTTCTTCCGCAGTCCATCGATCTTCACAAGCTCCAGGCTCTGATACCAACTGATGTAACGTTGGATCGTCGAAAGATGCGACAGTGCATAAAGGAAGGATTGTAGGGATTCCTATCATGGGAAGAGAAGAGAGATAGCTTAAACAGCTTCAACAGAGCTAAAGATATATCATTCAATAATCCTCAAACCTAACTTGGACCTATTTACAGGGAAATAGAAAGTCTCTGAGGCAAGGATAGGTAAAACTAGTCTCTAAGCCAATAAAGCTAAGAGTTCCTACATCACTAAATCTGGGATAAACGATCGCATCCAGATGTTCAATTGCCCCGGAGGGTGATCACGGTCAAAGATCACATCCAGCCAGAATCAAGGGCGTTAAGAACTAACGACTGCCATAGCTCTCATTACAGACGGCGTCTCTAAGCTCCGAGTCCAAAGCATCGGCACGTCGCGCCATCATACCCGCCGGCCGAAGCCGTATACGTCTCTTAAGGTGCGGTCAGCCGGGGTAAAGTCAGGAGCATTCAAATTCCCATACATCCGTCTCTGCGGGGACGACGTAGGAGAGCGGGATGAGCGATTCGAGGGAATCGGAGGGGCTGAGCGAGAAGGGTCATGGTGGCCAAGGCTAGGAGAAGGCGGCGTAGAGGTGAGGCGAAGGGGACGGGAGGTGAGGTAGTGGGCGGGGGCGGAGGGGAAGGGGGAGGAAGGGCGGGAGTAGGAGCCGGAAGGGGTGGATGGGGCGAGCTGGAGCATCATGAGATGCCAGGCAGAGGACCAGGAGGAGCGAGCGAGGGAGATGAGGGGGGTGGGGGGGAGGGAGCGGCCCCATAGGAGGCGGCCGAAGGTGGTGAGCGGGTCGGAAGGGGGAGAGGAGGAGGCGATTGAGAGTGAGCGGTGGCGGCGGGGGGTTGGAGTGGTCCGGCGAGTTGGGGTTGGGGTTCCGCCGAGGAAGGGAGAATGAGCCGACAACATGTTTGATTGTTTTCCACAGAGGATTGGAGGTGGAGGCTGTTGTGTTTGTGGAGTGCGTGCTGTCTTCTTTCTGATTATGTTCGATGTTCAGTGTTTTGGTACGGAAGAGCCTATTTAGGCATATGTTTTCAAATATATTTTGAGTATAAAAATTATGGCTTTCTACATAAAATTATACTTCTCTGAGGCTTAAGTGAATAAAAATTAAAAAAGGGTGGGGGTATCAATTTTTGGAAAATTATAGTGTCCTATGTAATACCCAATGAAGTACATATACTTATTCTTATTCTAATATGATCAGAATAATAAGGTATTTTTAAGTTCCTAATTTTGTTAAAAGATTTATGAGTATCATATTTAAAAGATTTTGTACATGAGTGTAATACCATCTAAAATCTTCACTTAGATTTATATTTCCCCATTTTATCGTAATAGTGAAGTGAGAGAGAAGCCATTTCTGCATGGCGAGACAAACTATGAATTTTTTTCCACATGAGAGTGTTATGTGCTTGAAAATTGATGAAGATAAAGAGAGAGTGAATGTCTTAGTTTTATAAGACTCTCTGATACGCATAGATAAAGAAATGTTATAAGAGGCATAAGGGCATCTCCAACCGAAAATTCCTTTTTTTCACTCTAAAATGATGGAAAACTTCATAATGCTGCAATTCATCTCTAATGGAACTTCATTTCTCTTCTTTCCCGTGCTAAAAACAACTATCTTGTTTCGCGCCTTTCCTGCAAAGTAAAAAATAGAGTGATTTTTTCGCATAAGTGAACAGTCTGACATCAATATTGACGTGAGATTGTTCACCCGCATGCCATTGGCGTATTTTTTGACGATCCATTGGAGCAAAAAGCCACTCCATACACCCGAATGCAATTCGGCGAGAGAAGCTTTAAGAGGTTTTACGCGAAAATGTAAAAAAAAGAAAAAACCCGAGGCCTGATCGAATTGAAATGAATTGACTAATATATTTTAACGAAATAAAAATGACGTCATTTCATGTGATTGGCCAAAAGTATTGGCACAATATGATAGTAATCAACTATAGACAATAAATTCTACGGCTAAAGTTAGAAGAATCTTATGGCATTAGAGTTATCATTAAGAGATTATTTCTTTTTGATCATTTTTCTTTGAAGAGAGGATACCAAAGATCAAAAAGGATGGTATAAAACTTGGTGTTTGAAGTCGGGGTGAAAGTTAGTGTTTATTGTGTACATTAAACTTGTATATGTTAAGAGCATTGATATTGTTAGCGATGGCCGGCAATGAAATCGACAAGCATCAATGTTGATGTCGAGGATATACATCGGCCTTGTTGGCAATGTCATATGCGGACATCGTTGGCAATGACGGGAAACAAAATTGGTTGAAGTCGATGATGATGTTGATAGTTTGTATTAGTGATGATGTATACAATGGCATAAAATGAAACCGATGGTGTTCACGTCGGTGTCAATGATAAGCATTAGCTTTATAGCCTTATAGGTATTGATGATTGATGTTGTTGGCGATAACATGTGATGAAGTTGATGGGAGTCATCATTCGCGTCGATGACATGAATTGGGCTTATAAGCAATGAGATGCATCAATATTGTTGGTGATGACTAACAATAAAGTTTGTAAGTGTTGATATTGACGGCATGCATCGATCTTATATGTCATTTATGCAATGTAGATTTATTGATTTTGCTTTGCTAGTTGAAAAACGATTCAACTTTCACTGTGAACATTGAATATATATATATATATATACAAATTTCGTGGAAATTAATGGGCTTATTGCACGCCCCATTGTATTGTATCTATTTTACTTTTAGAAAAGGATAAAATTTCAACATTTTGATAGTTTGAGGTTTTCTTCTATTTGATGTACTTGGTGGATTGTAGATGACTTTCTTTATAATTTTTGGTATATTATTTTTATTAAAATATATTAAGGCCCCATGCTTACTTGATTGTCATTTTCTTTTTGTCTTTTCTTAAAATGGGTTCACTTTAATTGAATGAACTATAAAATACAAATTGATTTGTTATTAAAAAGCCTATCTTGACCGGGCACTTATCTCGATACAAATATGAATAAAAAATTTTCAAAATTAAATCCGTGATCATATGAACTCCAATTTCAACAAATTTTTAGTCAAACTGAATGTCTTGAAGAGACGAACCCAAAGACATAAAAAAAGATCCAATCCAAACCCAAATAAGTCTGAATCGAGGACTCAAAGCCTATTGGAAGCTTTTGAACATTGATTGGAACATGGAAGAAGAAGATAGCAAGACAAAATGAATTGATTCTTATTTCATGAGATGGGATGTACAAGCTGTGATATATATAGACCTCATAGGTAAGCAGTACACGTGTAGATATGTCATTGGTTAGGTATTAGTTGAAGTATTGTAATACATATTTAGTAGTTATTCTAATATCCCCTCCCCCCCCCCCCCCCCCCCCCCCCCCCCCAAAAGCGCAAACTAATGGATCTTGGATGATTTTTAGTTTTTCCCATAACTGTTTGAATCGAGGCGTAGACAACGGTTTGGTAAAGATGTCAGCAATTTGATCAATCGTCTTGATTGGGGGAAGACGAATATGATTATTGTTGATGTGTTCTCGGATGAACCTGTGATCGATCTCTATATGTTTGGTTTTGGCGTGGAACACTAGGTTTGCTAGGGCGATAGCAAAGGTTTTATCGCAATATAAATCTATAGGTTTGTCATGAGTAATAAAAAAATCCGTGAGTAAGCGTTTGAGCCAGATGGTGTCTGCTATTGCGAGAGCACGGTACTCAGACTCTGTAGACGAGCGGGAGACTGTGTTTTGCTTTTTGACTGTCCAAGAGACCAGTGTGTTGCCCAAGAAGGTACAGTATCCTGATGTTGATTTTCGAGTTATAGGATCGCTAGCCCAGTCAGCGTCTGAGAAAGTGGTAAGTGTGAGGTCAGATTTTGTGATTGGTAGCCCGAAATTGACTGTTCCTTTGATGTAGCGGATGAGTCGCTTAAGTAAATAAATGTGATGTTGATGTGGATCATGCATATGATGTGATAGAGCATTGACGACATAGGCTATGTTCGGACGGGTGATGGTTAGATATTACAGTGCACCGATGATCCTCCTGTATGTTGTTGGATCCGCAAGAACTGAGTTCGGTTGAGTCTCGACCGGCGACTTGGTACATGAGGGATTGGCTACAAAATTACAATTGAGAAGATTAGATTGTTGGATGATATAAAGAGCGTAAGAGGGTTGAGAGAGTAAATACTTATCTTGTTGGTTTTGAATCTTGATGCCGAGGATGTGATTTGCGGTGCTAAGATGTTTGAACACGGCGGTGCCCGCACGACACTCGCAAACAGGCGCGCCTGTTCAGACCACGCGGTAAAGCCGTGCTGTTAATGGGTTTTTAAATTTTATTTTTAAATCGTGTTGGGCCCAAAAAATTCCAAAAAAAATTTGAAAAAAATTCAGAAAATTTTGAAAAATTCAAAAATTCTAAAAAACTCTAGAACCCCCCCCATTTTTCTTCCTACTCTAGAGGCTTTCTGCTATCTTTCGTAGGTGATTTTCCCAACTCAGGTTAGCGCCCCTCTTTGGTAAAGGAATTGAAATGGGTGATCACATATCTGAAAGAAACCCTCCAACCAAGGAAGATCGTCATGTGCACCGATCTGAAGGTTCAAAGAAGACTCACAAAGCGTCGAATACTGACGATGTTATTTCCACAATCCCTGAGGATTCTTTCATCTCCTTTAGGAAAACGTTTCATTTTCCTAATGATCTGGTGATGAAGGTGCCGACAAGATCTGATCACGCCCGTTTTTCTCCCCCGGGATATGTGACGGTATATAAATTCAGTTTACGAGTAGGGCCGGGGTTTCCACCATCTCCTGAATTGATTGACATTCTGACAGTTTGTGGAGTGAGTTTATCTCAATTTTTCTACAGGGCCATGTCGATTGTAATGGGCCTGATCGTACTCTTTATTGACCATGGAGTGGTATTATCTTCAGAATGCCTTTCTCGGATGGGGCGTTTCTTCAGTGATGCGTAGGGTCGCATTTCTTTCAGATCCAAGTGGTTGGATATCCATACTCGAGACCCGTCAAAAGGTTAGATTAGTGCTTTCTTTTATGTGCAAAATAATTGGAGCCTTCAAGAAAAGTGGGGAAAGTTGAAGGAGTTATCCATCCCCCTTCATATTGGAGCAGAAGATTTATTGAAGATTCTGAAGCTTCCCGATATCGACGCCCTACATTATGAGGTGCGTTATTTGAATAGATACATAGATGAAGAATACTTGTTCAATGTGGGATTATATACTCAAGCAGGAAGATTCGCATGTATAAATGTTGAAGAAATATATGAGAGTTTCATAGGCCCAAAAAAGTCAATCCAAGCGACCAATGAGTGAGAGAGATTTACAGGAATCAAAGAAGAAGAACACAGATGAAATTTTAATAGTCGCCAGCAAATGTCCTCGTATATCTCCATCCAAGTCGTACATTCCAGAAGATGTTTTAAAATATCAGTGCATTGGCCGTCGACATGCTGAGGAGTTGGTGAGTTCAAATTTCCTTCACCTTGTCTCTTTCTTTTTGTATTTATTTCAAAGGATATGTCCCTTACACATCTTTATTTTTGTTGTTTCATTTGGAGCAGCATATTGATTTCCAGCTTGAGATGAATAAGACCATGAATGACTGGAACAACGAGTTTGTGAAGGTTAAATACCTTCAAGGGGAATACAAGAAGAAATATGATGGCAAAGTGAAGGAGATGAAGACGGTGGAGGATCAACTCAAACATTGTAGAGTAGAGTTGGCAAACAGGATCACTTCGGCTTCCTCCCAGAATGATCGGATGAATCGTCTACATATAGAGTTGGTGGATGCACAGGCAACGATCAACCAATAGGCGAAAGATCAGCAAATCCTTGAAGCTGAGAATAAGAGACTCCAAAGTATATTGTTAGAGAAGAAAGCCCAGCAGTTGCCGCCTACAGCCATAAAAGAGTTCAAAAAATCTTATGCGTTCAAGATAATTATTGAGGATCACGTTCAGGAAGCTTGTAATTATATTTATGATGTGGAGGTGAAGGCTTTGGAGGCAGAGTGCGCGGAGGATGGCTTCATTAAAGGTTGTATGAAAGGCGTTCGTGCAGTACAGCATAAAACTGAAGTAGATATCGAGGGGTTGACTTCTAGGTATGCTTCTGGTGATCCTTCTTCAAACTCTAGTGGCGAAGAATTAGAAAGTGAGTTGCAGCAGACTTTTTCTCTGGAGGACGACGAGGATGATATGGAGATCCTGTAGGATTGTTTTGATGTTGTTTGTATCACTTTTATTTTCTTTCTAGTGATTATATGTGTGTTTCTGATGTTGATGTTTTCATATGATGTACTTGATGTTTCTGTGATATATAAAAAATATATTTCTCTTTTTCAGATGCTATGAAATTGAGTCAAATATTTCAGTAGCCTTTTTTGACTTAAATGAATGTGAGATTTCCTTCTTGGATATCCTGACCTATCTGAGTTTGTTAAGCAAAGTATTTTCTAGATGATTTTAACCTGTATGGAAGAGGTCAGACCAGACCCCACTGAGATTGATCGTCTAGTGATTGACATACAATATTGATTGTGTATTTCTCGAATCACAGAAAAAAGAGTTTGAGGAGAAGAGATAGTATCACGACAAAGTGAACATCACATTACTGTGTTATATAAGACAGTACAACATTTCCCTAATAAAATTTAGGGATACAGAAAAAGTGTTCTTTTACAATCAACATATAAGAGGTGTACAAAAAACTTGAAAGATATACAACATAACTACTTGAGGGGATATAACGCAAGACAAATACTGCCAACAACATAACACCAAACAAATTATAGTATTAACTTATACTGATAGTACTTGTGAAGGTTGCCCACATTCTAAATTCGGGGGAGCATTTTTCTACTAGTGTCTTTCAGTTTGAAGGTTCCAGGCTTGACCATAGCCGCCACCAAATAAGGACCCTCCCATAAGGGGGAGAGCTTATTATGCTGAGGGTCTTTTCCAACGGCTTCGATGCTTCGCAAAACTAAGTCTCCAATGGAGATAGGTCGAGGTTTCACTCTTCGATTTTAGTGACGAGCGATCCTTTGGTGGTATACAGTAGTCCTGAGTGAGGCTTCATCTCTTACTTCTAGGAGGAGATCTAAATTTGCTCTGGGCCTTTCCTCATTGTTATTGAAGTCAAATGTCTGAACTCTATTGGTCGGGACTATGATATCAACTGGTTTGACTGCTTCTGTATAAAAATAGAGGTTATACGAGGTTTCTCCAGTAGGAGTTCTGGCAATGGTCCGATAAGCCCATAGGACATTTGGGAGTTCTTCAACCCATTGCCCTCTAGCCTTTCCCAGGCGTGTCTTCAGCCCTTTTAGAATTGTTCGGTTTGTGACTTTTGTTTTTCCATTTGCTTGAGGATGGACGACAGCTATGTGAATGAGCTGAATATGAAAATACTTACAAAAAGATGTAAAGATCTTCCCAGTAAACTGTGTCCCGTTGTCAGTGATGACTCTTACAGGAATGCCAAAGCGACAGCCTATATTCTTCCACAAGAATTGTTTGGCATTTGCTTTAGTAATCTTCGCCAAAGGTTCTGCCTCCACCCATTTGGTGAAGTAATCTACATCCAGAATTATGAATTTCTATTGTCCAGTGACTATAAGGAAGGATCCCATTATATCAATTCCCCACTGGGCGAAAGGCCAAGGACTTTATATTGATGTAAGCTCCATAGCGGGTATATGAGTGAGATTGGAATGTAATTGCAGTTTTCACACTTTTGAGTAAACTCAAGTGCGTCATGTTTTATTGTAGGCCAATAGAATCCTTGTCTCATGATCTTGTAAGCCAATGCTCTTCCTCCCAGATGTTCTCCACACACTCCTGAATGAACTTCTCGAAGTGCATAATCAGCTTCTGAAGGTGGGAGGCACTTGAGATATGGTCCGGTGAAGGTGCGCTTATACAACTCATCACCAATAATGGTGAAATTTGTCGCTTGTCTTCGAAGTCTTATTGAAACTATGGGTTCTTCAGGTAGTATTTCATCCTATAAAAAAGATCAGATGGGATCGATCCAAGACGCCTCTCTTGGTTCATTGATTGATTGTATGACTTACGGAACTTAAATACTTGGAAAGTGGATCTCCTAGATACACTTTCTTTTATAAATATCTCCTGTTATTGATGTAGCAAGTTTTGAAAGAGCATATGCTCTTGCATTTAGCTCTCGAAGAACATGTATGATCTGATGCTTTCTTATACGGGCCAAGAGTAACTTTACAATGCTGCAATACTGGGCCAGTTACGGATTGTGGACATCAAACTCCCCCTCCACCTGACAGGTGACTAGTTGTGAATCAGTGTGGACTATTAAGTTCATCACCTCACAATCAATTCCTAGTCTTAATCCATCAATAAGGGCCTCGTACTCTGTTTTGTTGTTTGTTGCTGGAAACTTGAG
>NW_021319860.1:565918-717062 GCF_001605985.2 Dendrobium catenatum | reverse complement strand
TTTAAAATATTGTTCAAGTTTGTTTGTTTAGTTAATAAAATGATCGCAAACGAGCTTTAATCGAACCGAACAACGAGTAGCTCGCCGAACGTTTGGTTCGTTTGCAGCTCTAGGAGTAGATATACTTATTCTTATTCTAATGTGATAAGAATAATAAGGTGATATTTTTATATTTATATTTTTTTGCATGTCTTAGTGTGTATCTGAATTTCTAAATCTATTATGATAGGGGGTCTTAAAGGTTTGTATGCATTAGGGTGTTGTGGTTGTGGTCAGGCGTTGTGGCATCGTGCTCTCTAGTGGAGAGCGATGCGACGATATAGGATCGAGCACCGCAACTATAGATCAAATTTTTATAAATATATCAAAAGTCACTTCTCTCATTTTAATTAAATCAACCTCCTAGTAGCCATTTAGAGAGAGAGGGAGAGTTTTAGAGAGAGAAATTTTGATTTGAGCTTCTCAGGCCTTTTTTTTTTGTTGTGAACACTCTTCTGAAAATTGTTGGGATGGAGGTTGATTATTTTTGTCTATCTTAGCTTTTAAAAAAATAATAAAGATTATGGATTTTTTTCTTATTGGATTCATAATTTGATAGTGTAAAATTGCGAATAATTTTACACTAGTTGAATTTTCATCGTGTAACTTCTGCATGTTGTAGATGTGGTTATTCTGAATATTTAGATATTTTTCAAAAAAAAAAAAAACCACTAGATAATTTGAAAAATATGTTATTTTTATCAAATTAGAAAATAATTTTAATCTCATAAAATATTGTTGTACAATTAAAGTTTCAAAATAGTATTCTGAATAATCTTTGGGACTAAGATAATATTCTAAAAAAGTAAAATTATTTTCAATAGTTTAATATATTGCCTGTCAATAAATTATTTTGTTCATTTTTAAAATTAGCATATGTACATTTTTTTTCTTCAATGCAATAACATATATGATTATTTGATTGAAATGTGTGATTCTGTAATGCTCTAATTTTAGATGAAGTTCTGTTGTGCGGGCGGGATGCAGAGTGAATCAGAAGGCTTTGAATTTCTAATTGTCTAATATTTGCTAAGTATTGGGAGTCAGGAGGGTCTGTTTTCTAATATGTTAGTACATGGAGTCTTAAGGGTATGAATTCTAATATACGTCTCTGATGGAATGTATAAGAGCTTGACTAAATTTTTTTATTTTTTGTTTTGTCATATTAAGTGTTTGTTTATTTATTTATTTTTTCTTATATTATTATTTAAAATGCAATACCAGTCGCTAGATTATGGTCCCTCTAACCTTCTTCGCCCAACTAAGGTCACAGTGACCCAACGAACGAGCCAACATTCTCTCAAGAACAACTCTCGTGTCATTGAATTCTTCCAACTTCATATATATAACGAGCTCTATACAATGTATTTTTTTCTACATAGAGCCATCTTCTTCCCCTTGCTAAAGGGTGTCCATTGTAACAAATAACAAATACTAGTGAAATAATCCTAATGTGGTTAGACCTTGTGATTTTTCCCCTATTCTAGGTTTTAAGCATAAAAAATTTACTCTCTTATGACTTTTGCACCCATCTCTTCTCTTTGTGTGTTGGATTTTGATATACAGCTATAACGCTAAACTCTATATCTCCCTATCGCCTTAAATGTTCTGACATGCAACAGAGTAAATTAAAAATTATCAAATTGTATCTCCGCTAATAAAAATTTTTAACTTTGCCCCAAAATTTTTAGCCAATGTGTTTTAGACATATGGTATTTCAAATATTTTCCTTTTAAGTTTGTAATTTTGGTAAAAGAGTGCATATGAGTATTATATTTAAAAGTTTTTGTACATGAGTCTAATACCATCTAAAATCTTCACTTAGATTTCTATTTCCCCATTTTATCGTAATAGCGAAGTGAGAGAGGGAGAGAAACCAATAGTGTGCAGAGATAAACTTTATATGTTTTGGAGGACTTGAAGCCATTTCTGCATGGCGAGACAACCATGAAAAATTTTCCACATCAGGAGTGTTATGTGCTTGAAAATTGATGAAGAGATAGAGAGAGTGAATGTCTTAGTTTTATAAGAATGTCTATTGTACCCACATATAAAGAAATGTTATAAGAGACATTAGAATTTTTACGTGAAAATACTAAAAAAAGAAAAACCCATAAGGCTTGATCTAATTGAAATGAATTGACTAATATATTTTAAGGGAAAAAATGATGCCATTGATGTAATTAGGCAATGGCACAATATGATAGTCATAAACTATAGAGGATGAATTCTACAGCTAAAATTAGAAGAATCTTGTGGACTTCAAGTTATCATTAAGAGATTATTTTGTTTGATCATTCTCCTTTGAGGAGATGATACCAAAGGTCAAAAAGTATGGTATAAATCTTAGTGTTTGATGTCGGGAGTGAAAGTTAGTGTTGATGGTGTACATTAACCTTATATGTGTTAAGAACTTAAGATAGTTGACATTGTTAGCGATGGTGAGCGATGAAGTTGATAAGCATCAATGTTGATGTCGACGATATACATCGGCCTTGTTGGCAATTACATATATACAGACGTTGTTGGCAATGATGTGAAGCAAAGTTTGCTGAAGTCGGTGATGGTGTTGACAGTTTGTATCGGCCTTCGAGGTGATGCTATGTGGTGATGTTGTTGACAATGGCATGAGATGAAGTCGATAGAGTTCACGTCGGTGTCAACGACAGGCATCAACTTTATAGGCAATGATGATTTATGTTGTTGGAGATAGCGGGTGATGAAGTTGATGGGAGTCGTCATTCGCATCGATGACATGCATTAGGCTTATAATCAATGAGAAGCATCAATATTGTTGGTGATGACTGACAATAAAATTTGTATGTGTTGGTATTGACGACATGCATCGATCTTATATGTCATTTATGCAATGTAGATTTATTGATTTTGCTTTGATAGTTAAAAAACGATTCAACTTTCACTGATGAGCATTAAAATTTGTAGATTTATTGATTTTACAATGTAAGTGCTTACTGCACACCCCATTGTACTGTATGTATTTTAGTTTTAGGAAAGGATAAGATTTCAACATTTTGACAGTTTGAGGTTTTCTTGGTGGATTGTATATGACTTTCTTTATAGTTATGGTATATTATTTATTTTAAAATATATTGAGGCACCATGCTTACTAGAATGTCATTTTCTTTTTATCTATTCTTAAAATGGATTCACTTTAATTGAATGAACTATAAAATACAAATTGATTTGTCATAAAAAATATCTTGATCGGGCACGAATCTCGATGCTAATATGAATAGAAAATTTTTAAAATAAAATTTGTGATAAGCTGTACTTCGATTTCAGCAAACTTATAGTCAAACTGGACGTCTTGAAGAGACGAACCCAACGACAATAAAATCGGTCCAATCCAAACCCAAGTGGGTCTGAAACGATGTCCCAAAGCATTTTGGAAGCTTTAGAACATTAATTGGATGACCAAATGACATTGAAAGGTGACATGCTTATAGTAGAATCGATTGACTCGACAAGGCAAATCCGACAAGCCCATGATCACTAAATTATGACATCATTAAGACGGATCGAGGGAGTTGATATCAGTCGTCTATTGAAACACTCCTAACATGACCTTAATATTTTCTCTACTTACTAGCCATGCATGCCACTACCCCAAAATTATAAATAGATCCCTCGTGAGGGGGAGAGGAAAAATTAAGAATCTTTATTGCTTTCTAAAGCGTGCACCACCAGTCGGATATCTTCAGTGCTAACAACTGTCACTAGACTCCGACCACTGACCACCAACCGTCCTCGGACTTCCAGCTATTCATTGGTTATTGTTGGATCTTTTCCCAACAACTAAATATTTTTAGACATAAACCCAACAACTGGTTAATGTTGAATCTCCATCCATCACCAGACATTGATGGAACACTCTATGTTATTCAATCTACATCAAAAAGGGACTAACTTTCTTAAGTTTGGAAATCTCTTCAGCATATTGTCTACTCCCTAACCTGGAGTTAAGGGATGAGTTGGCGTCGTTCGACTACGATCCTTCTGGCATCCATCGCCCGCCAACTAAAATCTCTTCAATCATCGCCCGACTATGATACGTCTAACCTCTGTTGCCCGCCGACTACGATCCGTTTAACCACTATGCCCGACTTCGATTCTTCTATCCATTCTCACTTGCCGACTACGGTCCCTTTGACCTTCGTCGCCTGATTACGGCTCTGCCAACTAAACGAACAAACCAACACTCTCTTTAGAACAACTATCATTTCATTATTCAACTATATAATGTGCTTTATACAATGTATATTTGAGACAACGCTATTCTCCGAGGAGGGACATTATTTATTATCAACCACCAATGCTAGTGGATTCATTTCGACTAGACAATACCTTGTTATTTTTCCCCTTTTTATAATTTTCCACATGAAAATTGTGTTGTCTCATTAACTCATATGAATGGTGCGCCCCATTCTTTTATCTATATTGGTGTGTTGAATCTTTGTACAAAGCTAGAATGTTAAACTTTATATTTCTCAATATCTACAAATATTCCATGATGCAACACAAATATTTTGACGAGTTCATGAATAAAAATAATTTAATGTAGAAAAACAAAATGATTATCACATAATTGCATATTAGATAAATTTATAATAAAATTTAAAATGAACATATTATCATATTATTGATATTTGATTGATCTTCTTAACCAATTTATTTATGATAAAAAAATGAAATAAACATCAAACTATTTTAATTAATTAATTTATAAATTAAATATTTATAAAAATATCATAATTTGTAAGATTAAATAATCAAATCTTTATAAATGAGCTATAATTGATTCTAATAAAAAACATGTTGATTAGTACTTTAGAGCCCCTCTTAAACCAAAATTCTACAAGAACCGGAATAAACCTAACGTGAACAGGATGCCACAGGGACTTTTTAGTAAATTCCTACGCGGCAAAACCCTAGCTACTTGTCTATAAAACTGGAACCGTCGCTTCCCAGCGGCTGCAAACTCGTCAAGATGTCGAAACGAGGTACGCTCCTCAGAGCTCCTCTTCCTTCATGCCTACATTTCTTCGATCCATCTCCGAGACTATTCTCAGATCTGTATTCAATGGCGGTGATGCTGAATTGACTTTTATTTTATTTGCTGACGATTTCAGGACGCGGAGGTTCAGCAGGAAATAAGTTCCGGATGTCGCTGGGTCTGCCGGTGGCCGCCACCGTGAACTGTGCCGACAACACTGGTGCAAAGAACCTTTACATCATCTCCGTGAAGGGAATCAAGGGACGCCTCAATCGCCTCCCATCTGCTTGCGTCGGCGACATGGTCATGGCCACCGTTAAGAAGGGCAAGCCCGATCTCAGGAAAAAGGTGATGCCCGCTGTCATCGTCCGCCAGCGTAAGCCTTGGCGCCGAAAGGACGGAGTCTACATGTATTTTGAAGGTATGATACCTCTCTTATTTTGTCTTTGCATCAGCTCTTGTTATGATCTTGGAAGATAGCTAGAGAATTTGTTGGTTTGAAATATTATAAATTTTAATAAATGATAAATTTTTATGTTTGATGTTTACCAAAGTTGCAAAGTTTTGTCGATTATGAAGTTAGAGTTTATTCTTCCTGTTAATGATTTCTGCTTAACTATTCCCAAAAAAAAAAAATCTGCTTAACTAATTATTTTTATAAGTACAGCTCTTGGCGATCGAGTGAGCATTTTTTTCATGCATAATTTCCCTTTGCTAAATGGTACCCGAAAATATCGTTATGTATTTAAAGTTGTTATGAGATATTAAGGAGGGAAGTTTAGAACAAATGAAGAAGCAATCAGATAAAAGATCACTGTTACCCTCATTCAAACTCAGTTGACTATAACAAAGAAAATGCTTCATTTTGCTAATTGAATCAAAACATCTCTTTTTTATAAGTTGATGAAATACTTGTATGCATTGAATATACATTGTCTATCAACAAATAAATTTGTTTTTCTCCACTGCTCCGTCTGAATCATCTGACCGGCTAGGATTCAACTTGACTTACTGCTTGAGCTTTGCCATATTTTTGACAAATTGATACATAGCTTCTTGTTGGATATGTTGCCACCTTACTCAGATGGAAGATGTGGCAGAATTCTTAACAGCCAAAGATTGTTCTGTATGGGCTAACAACCTACAATATGCTTTTAAATATAAAATATAAATATTTTTTGTTCAAAAGGTTTCTGCTTTACTATGTTTTTAAAAATTACTTGTTGAGGGCACCATGGTTGTCATTTTGACTCCATCTTCCTTTTTCTTTTGTTAAAGAAAGATTGTTTTCTAGTTATGGTTTTCATCAATTTGTTGTGACGGAGGAACTTTCCTGGGCGAAATTTCCCCTACTTGATGGAGCAAACTTCTTATGTTTGTATATTCCCAAGTAAACGTCACATAGATAACTCTAGAGGTTGATGGATTTTATGTTCCTCCTTCTTGGAGTGGTCTCATATTCCATTGCCTTAGGGAGCAGCATTGCTGCTATTACCTTTTGGGACTGGCCATGAGACAAACATTTTATGTTAAAAGTATTGAACTGTTTTTATCCACAGTTATACGATCTTGCGTAACAGATTTTTTGCCATTTTTCTTTTGTTTGTTGTCTTGGATGGAATTTAGTTGATAATGCTTTTTACATTCCTAAATTTGCTTGTAAACTTCAATCGGACAAGTTGCATTGGCAATCTTCTCTATATCTTATGCCTCATTTCCTTTTGCTTAATGGGAGATTGTATCCAAAAATCTTATCATATGTATAATTATGTATTGTATTGGATCTTAATGAGAGAAGTTTTACAAAAAAATATGTAATAAATGAGCCGATATAAAATCATCCGTATTCAATTTCACTTTACCATGACAAACAAAATGTTTCATTTTTAGAAATTAGAAATATATGTTGTGTTTGATTCTTCAAAATCTAAATCTCTTCATTTTTATTTCGATTAAATCCTTATATACATTGAATAAAAATTATCTATCAAGAATTAAATTTACTTTTCTCTAATGCTCTGACTTACTCAAGCTCACTTGGAATGATTCAACTTAAATTTTTGTTTGAGATTTTCAACCCTATTTGCAAATAGATCTATACTTCTTATTGGATAAAGAATAACTTTATTCGGATGATGGAAATTTTATTCTTCCTGGTAAAGATTTCCGCTTAACTAATTGTTTTTGTAAGTACAGCTCTTGGAGATCGAGTGCGCATTTTTTTCATGCATAATTTCCCTTTGCTAAATGGAAGATGGTACCCGAAAATATCGGCATATATGTAAAGTTGTTATGGGATATTAAGGAGGGAAGTTTAGAACAAATGAAGAAGCGATCAGATAAAAGATCATTGTTACCCTCATTCAAAGTCAGTTAACTATAACAAAGAAAATGCTTCATTTTGCTAATTGATGGCTCCTAATATTAGAATTATATGTTCATTTTAACATCCTGAATCAAAACCTCTCTTTTTTTGTAAGTTGATGAAATCCTTATACATTGTCTATCAACAATTAAATTTGTTTTTCTCCACTGCCGGCTAGGTTTCAAGTTGACTTGCTGCTTGAGCTTTGCCTTACTCTTGACAAATTGATACATAGCTTCTTGTTGGATTTCGAGTTACCTTACTCAGATGGAGGGATATGACAGATTTCTTAACAGCCAAAGATTGTTCTGTATGGGCTAACAACCTACAATATGCTTTTAAATATGAAATATAAATATTTTTTGCTCAAAAGGTTTCTGCTTTACTATGTTTTTGAGAATTACTTGTTGAGGGCACCATGGTTGTCATTTTGACTCCATCTTCCTTTTTTTATCGTAAAGAAAAAATTGTTTTCTAGTTAGGGTTTTCATCAATTTTTTGTGACGGAGGAACTTTCCTGGGCGAAATTTCCCCGACTTGTTGGAGCAAACTTCTTATGTTTGTATATTCCCAAGTAAACGTCACATAGATAATTCTAGAGGTTGATGGATCTTATGTTCCTCCTTCTTGGAGTGGTCTCATATTCCATTGCCTTAGGGAGCAGCATTGTTGCTATTACCTTTTGGGACTGGCCATGAGACAAACATTTTATGTTAAAGTATTGAACTGTTTTTCTCCACAGTTATACAATTTTTAACACAGATTTTTTGCCATTTTTCTTTTGTTTGTTGTCTTGGATTGAATTTAGTTGATAATGCTTTTTTGCATTCCTAAATTTTCGTGTAAATTTCAATCGGACAAGTTGCATTGGCAATCTTCTCTAAATCTGATGCCTTATTTCCTTTCGCTTAATGGGAGATTGTATCCAAGAATCTTTTCATATCTATAATTATGTAATGTATTGGATCTTAATGAGTGAAGTTTTACAAAAATGAGTAAATGAGCAGATAAAAAAAATCATCCATATTCAATTTCACTTTACTATGACAATTGACAAATAAAATGTTTCATTTTTAGAAATTAGAAATATATGTTGTGTTTGATTCTTCAGTTATTTGCAAATAGATCCATACTTCTTGTTGGATAAAGAATAACCTTATTGGGATGATGGAAACGAGTCAAATGAGATGAACTTCCTTACATCCTAAGATTATTTTGTTTTGTATTCGTTAACCAGCCTACAATTTGATGCTCCTTGTGAATTTTAAATTAATTTCATTTTAATGTTTTGCTTAACTATATTTTCATGAATTACTTCTTGAGGATATTTTGGTCATTTTTACATTATATTTTCTTTTATCCTAAAGGAGAATTGTTTATTATCTTCAATTTGTTGTGACGGGGAGCAAACTTTCCTGGGTGAAAATTTCCCCAACTTGTTGGAGCAAACCTGTTATGTTTGTACATTCCTAAGTAAACGTCACATAAAGATCTCTAGAGGTTGATGGTTCGGCAGTTCCTCCTTCTTGGAGTGTGTCTCATATTCCATTGCCTTAGGGAGCAGCGTTGCTGCTATTACCTTTTGGGATTGGCCATGAGACAAACATTTTTTTTTGAATATGGAATTTTGTTTTTATCCACTGGTATATGATTTTGCTTATGGATTTCTTAGCATTTTATCAGATAGATGTTAGATAATAATGATTTTCTCTCTCTAAACGTGCTAGAAATTTTTTATTGGCCAAGTTGCATTAGAGAATCTGGTAAAATAAAATTCAGTTAGGAAGGGTATGTTCTATTTGTTGCTGAATTCTGAAAGAAAAGTTAAGGGGCAATTACATTTTTGCACGCTCAAATTTATGGTTTTGCAAAGTTTTTTTTGTAGCGTCTTAGATAAGTAAGATGTAGGCTATGATTAATCCATATTGCATGAATTGATCAAAATGCTGCACCAGATAATTGAATCATCTATTTTTTTCTCTTTTATAATAATTGAGTTGGCTTGTGAGTTGCTCGAATTTCTACAAATAGGCTCGAGCTCAGCTTGATTGAGTTACACCCCTAATTTTATTTTTTGAGAGTGGGGACTGAACATGAGGCAGGCAATCTATGTTGAAATTTGGAACTGTGTACTAACGGTTTTTATCATATACTTGTTTATTGAAGTTATGTGGTTCATGGATATTTGTTTGTTCATGGTATTGGAATGTTTTTAGCGAATAGTTTGTCTTTTTAAGTAAGCTTGTAATTTTTTATCGGCAAAGTGGGATTTAAAGCTTTAGAAATTTGTCTCAATTTCTTTAATATGTACTCAAGCAAAGTGAATATTTTTTTCTTGGAAATCTGTGTTTTCCACTTTTATGTAATTTGTTTTATTCTCATTTTTCTATTAAGTAGTTAATTATTCGTTGAATGAGTTACAATTAATGATATTTGAATTTTATTTTAGACCATTGTGTCTTATCCATTCGGTTCTTTTGTGAAATTTTATTGTCTTTTTGTATAGATGGTTGCTTTTCTTACTCGTATGCATTTCTAGTTGGTTATCATCATATATATTAAGTTGTCCCTTCAAATGTTGCTTGCAATGTCTGAGAAGGGAGAATATTTATTACTGCTGATGTTTTTGGTGAAACTATCCTCAACCGATTTGAGCAAACCAATAATGTTTGTAAATTTCTATGTTAATGCCGCAGATTAAAATCTTTAGAAGTTGCAGGTTCTTCTTAGGAGTGTTGATTAAATCTTGATTTGTTATTTTTTTTTCCCTCTCTTTTTGAATAAGAAAAAATTAAAATTAAACAAATAAATGCCTTACCTATTCTTGCTACCAAACATGGTATGTGAAATTATGAGCGAGCCTCATTAGCAATATGGATAGGCATCATTGTTTTGCCATGGGATCGAGGAGCGTGCCTCCTAAGAAAATATTGGGAGCAGTAGTGATGACAGGTCTCACTTAGGTTAAAAAGGCAAAGTTGCAATTACAAGTTTCAATATTGGAATTTGTGAGTCGATGTGGGTGTTACTCAGTAAAATAGATTTGCAAAGTTTATTATTTGATTAGATTCATCCGGGAGACCTAAACACAGATGCTGATTGACTTCAAAGCAAAATGACAGACTCTCAAGTTTTTAGCTTATCTGTCAATTTGATTGTTTGTTGGATCTCAGGTTCTTAATCATTTCTAAATAATTTTTTTGATGACTGCATGTAGGAATTTAAGAAGTACGTGTAATATCCAATTTCTACTTGACAATTGTATTTGTGCTAACTATTAAGATTTAATAAATAAATCAGGCTTAACATGAAGTGTCAACAAAGTATGTGTTCTTTGTCAACTTCATATTTATAACGGTTAAATTTAAAAAATATTATGGAGTAACCAGGCCTTCATTGGTTTGCCATTAAAAGAGGAGCATAATGCTAAGTTAAGTGTTGCAGAGATGAGGATGCTCAGATGTATGAGTGGCTTTACTCTTAGAGATAGGATATGAAATGAGCATATACATGAAAAGGTCGAAGTAGCACCAAACGCCAGTGGAAGATAAGATTAGAGAGAGTTGTCTTAGATGGTTTGTTCACATTAAATGACGGCCTTTCGGAGTTATTAGATTTGACTTATGTCAAGAAAGTTAGAGATAGATCTAAAAAGATTTGGTTAGAAAATATTAGAAATGATCTTTTTTTTATTAGATTTAAATGAAAATTTTTCTTTTAACATGATACAATAGGGAAAAAAAGATTCATGTAGCTGATCGCACATAGCCAAATTTGAACTTTTTCTGATTTTCAACATTATATAATTTATTTTCTTATTTCGTTCCTTTGTAGTCTACTTGTATCAGATCAAGTTGAACTTATGCTCCTGCTATCTTGTTTTTCAAATTTTGTGGTCATGTTAATCAAATTTGTGAGGCTTATGTACAGATAACGCCGGAGTCATCGTGAATCCAAAAGGGGAAATGAAAGGTGTATTTGGTTATCAGCGTTTTTTTACTGTTGTTGTTTCAAACTTATAACTTTTAATTGAAGTGCTGAAATTTTGTCTGCATTTTCTGTGTTGATTTAGGTTCTGCAATTACTGGACCTATTGGAAAGGAGTGTGCTGACTTGTGGCCTAGAATTGCAAGTGCTGCGAATGCTATAGTGTAGTTCATTAACATTTCATGTCTCCGATCTATACAATCCGCTTCTATTTGCTGGGTATGGAGTTTTGTATTTTCATCACGTATGATTTGAGATTTTATAACTTTATTGGATCATTTGAATTCTGTCATATTAGTATTTTCTTACAGGGTAAATTGGACTGTGGTTTATGAGTTATTTATATCCGTTAATCCGTATTCTAGAATTCTTTTGTTGATATGCTGTGCTGTAGTTTTTCAACTTAAGGCGTTTTAAACGCTATTCATATGTACCAAATTCAACTTATGGACATTATTTTGTGCGGAAACTTGTTGCAGAATGTCGTCCTGAGACCAACTAGAATGCGTCACGTTAGCGGTACCGAGCACACGGGAGACATGATGTATTCTGATTGGTTTTAATGAGTTGAGTTTGGGTTGAAGTTTTTATCTAGTTGTGAAATGGGGTTAATAGGAATTAACTAAATTATTTGTATCTTGTTTTTTGGGTTGGACTTGAAACCTCGATGATTGATTAACTCGACATGATCAAAGGTGATGTTGAAGACAACGCAAAATCATTCATTTTTAGTTAATTTCCCGATATTATTTCTATGTTTATTTGTATCTACTTATTCTCTCCATTGTCTTTCTCTAAAACCTTTTCCATTTACCTTCTTTCTCTATTTCTCTCCTTTCTTTTTCTCAAACTCTTTCTACACCCAACATTTTCTCTTTTTTATTCTCTCTACATTATATAATATATAACAAAAGGGAGAAAAAAAGAGATTTCTTTTTCGTTACAAAGTTGCCATTGTCACTCTCTCACAAAAGATGTATACTACAAACAAGTCTTGTAAAGGAACTTTTATTTGGTCCGGTGAACGTACGTGGAGCTACGTTTGGTCGGTACTAAGATCGCAGGCACAAAACTAGAAATACTGAGTAAATATTGAGTAATACCAACAACAACGAGAAATACCATTATGTGAAGACAAAATACTGAGTAATATCGAGCAATATCGAGTTTTCCCAAAAAATATTGAGTTTTTTCTAGAAAAATTATATTTTTTTGTGAAAACTCGATTTTGCTCGGTATTGTTCGGTATTGATCTTCACAGAGTGGTATTCCTCGTTATTACCAAACAATATCTAGCAATACCGATCAAATACCGAGCAAAACTGAGTAACAATCCTCTGACCGAACGTAGAGCTACGTCCGGTCAGAGGACGTAATAGAAGTTCGTTGTAAAGGCATCACTGATTGAATGTCATTCACGTGTTTATAGCTTTGGCGTATTTTGACTATTAACAATACGACATTAATATTAGGCATGCTATGCTATTTAGAAATCTATAATGGCACCCCCGTTTTTCATCTACTTCTTCCCAAGCAAGTCGAGCGGCCCTTCCTCCATCTGCGTAGTTTCGTTCTAATCGTGTTAGAAATGTAGTTCGGTCGAAGTTTGATTATGTTTGAAATGGTTGTTTACAGCATTTTAAAGTGTGAAATAGATATTTTGATTGCAGTTGACCTAATAGAAAAACTTATTTTTTTTTCTTGGAGATGCTCAAATAGAAAAACTTGAGTACTTTGTGTAGTTTCAATGTGAGGAACTTTTATTTGGTTCGGTGAATGTACGCAACTCTACGTTCGGCCGCCAGTAGAATCGCGCCACGCATTTTCATTATTTACCGTGCGCTCCGACAATCCGACCTGGAACGAACCCAAGATTGCTCGGTATTGCTAGGTATTGGTCGATTTTGCTCGGCAATAACTAATACAGAACAATACCGAGGAAATACCTAGTAATACCGAGCAAATACCGAGTTGTACCGAGTTTTTCTAGCAATACCGAGCAAATACCGAGTTGTACTGAGTTGTAGAAAAACTCGGTACAACTCGGTATTTGCATGGTATAGTTCTTCACATAGCGGTATTTCTCATTTTTGCAAAGCAATATCTAGCAATACCGGGCAATACCGAGAAAATCGCGAACATAGCATTCCCGGGTTCCGGTCCGGGTCAAGTCATCGGGCCGCGCGGTAAAGAGTAAGAGCACGTTGCGACATGTTATTGGCGGCCGAACGTAGCTTTACGTCTGGTCAGAGGACTTAATAATTGTTCCAAGCAGAAATCTCATTGTTCTTTTTTATCATTTTCACAGTATGTTTCTTGAGCGTGTCGCTTTATTTGCAGTTTTGAGATCGGAAGGACCATTTTTTATGTTCAATCCTCCTTTCCAAGATTCAGTTGACGAGGCTTCAACTTTATGAAAGATGTTCAAACAAGTTTTAAATTGTTTATTCTAAATTCTATTCTTCTTAACGAACAGAAGCTTTAAAATCTGCTATGATGATATTTAGTTTTACATTTGTATTAGGTCTGCAACATATTTTCTAAAAAATGACATTGCGTTATAAAAATATATTATTTTTAGGTTTTCCGTTTGTATGGTAGAGAATGTTCAAGCAAAGAACATTAAAAGCATTCAAAATTTTTAATGGTAGGTATGTTAATTGAAAGCATCAATCGAGGACTGTGTTAGGAGTGTAAATGAGCTGAGCGGGCTTGAATTTATTAAGCTGTGATTTTGAGCTCAACTCTATAATACTTGAGCTTAATTTGACTTGGCCCATAAGTTTGATGAATGACTTAATTAACTTAAATTATATTTAAAAAGTAATTTTAAATTAGGTTTATTTAATATAATTTAACTTTTTAAAATTATTTTATATACTTATATTATTTTATTTGTATATTAAAAGAAAAAATAAATTGAAAATAATCTCAACCCATAAATTGTCAAAGTCTTATTGAGTTTAGCACTAAAGATTTATTTTCAAATAATATCTTATGAATAAGACTAGCCCTTGTACTCTAATTAGTAGATTTTTGCTTTCAATTGACACATGCAAATAGGTGTCATCTCGTAGAACAATTATTACGTCCTCTAATCGGACGTAGAGCTACGTTCGGCCGCCAATAACATGTCGCCACGTGCTCTTACTCTTTACCGTGCGGCCCGACGACTTGACCAGGACCAGAATCCAGGATTGCTATGTTCGCGTATTGCGAGGTATTAGTCGGTATTTGTTCGGTATTGTTAGGTATTGCTTGGCAATAACGAGAAATACCGCTCTGTGAAGACCAATATTGAGCAATACTGAGCAATACCGAGTTGTACTGAGTTGTTCTAGAAAAACTCGATATTGCTCGGTATTACTCAGTATTTTCTTGGTATTGTTCGGTATTGGTTATTGCCGAGCAAAATCGACCAATACTTAGCAATACCGAGCAATACCTAGCAAAATCGGAAATACCGAGCAATCCTGGGCCCGTTCCGGGTCGGGTTGTTGGGACGCGCGGTAAATAGTGAGAACGCGTGACGCGATTCTACTGGCGGCCGAACCTACAGCTACATCGTATATATAGAATTCCACAACAAATAAACCCCACTCGAGCTGATTTATCGGGTGGGGGAAACCAGTTGTTTTGATCAAGTCGTATATATTACTACCCATCGGGGTGCCCTGGCGAAAGCCGTTATCCTCAATGGTTAATCGTATGCACGGTCTAATCTGCCCTTCCATTGACCCGTTTGATATGAGTGCGGGGGCCTGCGATCGTCTCTGTCTCTCGGGGTGGTGCGGTCGTGTACCCTCTGCACTTTGCAGCCGGCGGTGTCCTTTCGGAGGTTCACATAAGCTTCATTTGGGACGGCTTTCTTTCTGCTTCTTAAAGAAGCTTTTTAGTACTATATTTTTAATTTTTGTACTAAAAAACTGATTTATGAAGCGAAAAAAAAAAAACCGTCTCAAACGAATCCATAATCTCACTTTAGGTGCTATTGCACCGTGTTATCAAAACATTCATTTTGATAACAAGCGCTGAAATCAATATTTGAATGATTATACAATTTCAAAATTTGTTATGTATAAAGAATGGGAAATGCCTTTTTTTAGTATCGACGAGTTGATTTTTTTTTCGATAAAATTAAAATATTGAATCAAATCATTTTTTAATTGATTTGTTTCAGTTGTTAAATTATCAGTTCAATTATTAATTATAATAGTTTTTTACTGGCACTAATTCAATCTTTTATTATTGAAAAATCAATCAATAAATAGTTGAACTATAATTATTTTTATAAATATCAAGTCAATAAAATTCTTGGACTATAAATAAATAAATGACAAAAATATCAATACATATTTTATTTTATTTTTTTATATTGTTATTTAAGATAATAATGATCAGTTCATTATTATTATTAATTATATTTTGGAATTTTCAAAAGCAAATGGAACTAACAAAACTATAATTTGATTCAATTAGTTCAATTGAAAAATAGTTTGGGCTCATTTTTTTAATATTTTATAATAGAAATTTTGTTTTGTTAATTCATAAATCAAAATATCCAACCGATCAAATGCTCATATATAGTTGAAGTTATTAGAAGAATATCATAAATTACTTGTAATGTGTTTTATGATATTCCTTTTAATAGTTATCACATTATATTGTCATTCAATTTAGGTGTCAATGCACCTTCCTTTATTATATAATTTTTGTGTCTATAAATAATGTACAAAATCATTCGTGTAAAATGAACATTTCCTCCTAAATTATAATGTATTATATGATATCAGAGCCACTTATCTCAATTGAGTTTTTTTTTTTCTCCTTATTCTTTCGTATTGGCTTCTCCTCCAACCCAAGTGCTCATATCATTCTAAAAATAAGATTGTGTGGATCCCATCAATCTATCCTCACTGACTAGTCAATGTATTGTCGACCCTGCCATTCATATAATTTCGTCATTACGATACCGGCGTATATTCTGTCGGTTAGGCCGCTGCATTTTTCGACGTATTTCTATTCGTCGAAAAGTCCGATGGTAATGACAGATTTTCTTATGGTAATATGACTACTAGCATCAATATGCTTGTGATGTCAATAACAATAGATTCATCCCTTTTGCATTCACAACATTTTGGGCTACTTAATATGGGTAACCTATTTTTCTAATGAACTAATTGAATACAATTTTATTTTTGATAGTTCCATTTGATTTTGAACAATACAAAATATAATAAATAATAATCATTCATTATTAACTTAAATAAGATTATTCATTTATTTTTTGTTAAAATTAAATAAATAATATCCTTATTGATATATTTTTTTCATTTATTTATTTATTGTTCAAGAGTTTTATTGACTTTTAGTTCAACTTTATTGTCTGATAAATTTTTCAATAATAAAAAGTTGAATTAGCACCCTAAAGTTAAAAAATTTATAATGAAAATTAATAATTCTAACTGATAATTCACTATTCGTTGGGCTCATTCCCTCTATACGAATAACATGCAAACACATAACTTTTTGTCAACAGTTCATAAATTAGGCCTGTATTACTTCTTACTATTATTTGCATACTCTCTTTACATATGAGAAGTCATTTTCAATTCTTTATATAAAACAAATTTTTTGAAATATCATTAAAAAGGTCATATACTCCCAGTTTATGGGCAAATTATTGGGTCAGGTGATCGGACGCGGAGATAGGTCCGGATATTAATAAAATATTATTTTAAATTTAGCGCCGGTAAAGCATAAGTAAAGCGCAGGTAAAGCGCAACTAAAGTGCAAGTCAAAAAGCGCAGGTAAAGCACAACTAAAGCGTAAGTCAAAAGCGCAAGTGACGCGGTAAATTTTTATTGGATGTCCAAACTTATTTTTCGCCTCCGGTCACCTGACCCAATAATTTTCCCAGTTTATGAGAACAACTGGGAGTATATTGAAGCAGAAAACTACCGGCTTCTGGCGGACTCAATACTCGATGACCAGGAATCAGTGGTAACTTCTGTGTTGGTTCTATATGTTATTTCTTACTATCGTTTGGTACCTAGAGTAGTTTACCGGTGTTTCGTGACCCGAAATTGACACCTCTTTAACAGCCGCTTGTGTTCTTTGCAAATGAGCCGAAGGAGCCATCCCAAACTGGTTTTAATAATCCCTGACAGTTTCAGGGATTATTAAAACCAGTTTGGGATGGCTCCTTCCGCTCATTTGCAAAGAGCACAAGTGGCTGTTAAAGCCATGAAGCTCATTGGGTTTGATCAAGCCAAAGTGAAGGCAGTCTTGAAGAAGCTGCTCAAAGTTTATGAAAACAACTGGGAGTATATTGAAGCAGAAAACTACAGGCTTCTGGCGGACTCAATATTCGATGACCAGGAATCAATGGTAGGTTCAGTGTTGGTTCTATCTGTTATTTCTTACTGTCGCTTGGTACCTAGAGTAGTTTACCGGTGTTTCGTAAGCCAGCAAAAATGAATTAAGTAAATTCTCAGATGATGAAGATGGCTTATGAAAGAATGATTTTGATGAGCTTTTATGTTTAATGATTTGACTTTGAATAACGTCCTTTGTGAACCAGGACCTGAGGTGAATGAAACAGATGCTGCTGCAAGTGTTGCACGTAAGGTATCTGATGCGGTGCATCACATCGTCGGCAGATTATGGTTACCGGATCTTACTACTTAATTATCTTAAGTGCCTTTTTATTTTAATAGTTAAGTAATTATGTGAAGCAGCTTTCCGTTAGAATAGTTGCTGCTCCACTCTTCTTATTATCCTTATTTAGTTAGTAGTACAAGCAGCTCCTTTTGAGCAGTAGGCATTTTTAGTAAGAGTCAGTTGTCTCTTAGGATGCTTGTTTATCTTCTCCAGGAGAGGATGAAGAAGGTATTGAATAAAATATATTCTCACCTTGATAGTTTTTCTGTCCTCCTTGAATGTTTCTGGCTTTGTGAACCTGCTTCTTCCGCCGTATACCTCATCATTTTGGTATCAGAGCCGGAGACTCGGAGAGATGGCAGAGTCCAGCAAGTGTGTGACGAGCGAGGATGACCGAAGTCTTGAGGCACTTTGGGCTGCACACGCTGGAGTGGAGAAACGTTTGGACGACATGGCGGCAGCGATAGAAAGACTCGCTACCGTTTTACACCGTGATCCACCTGGTATTCGAACCGGTGATATTCTTGTAAGGCTGGGGAGACCAGTTCCCCCTGTGGTGACTACAATGGGTGGAGGGAGAGGATACCCAAATCGGGGACGGAGACGAACTACATTGGTGTCGGAATGGTCGGAGACCGAAGACGAATGAGACAGTTTCATGCCGGAAGAGTTTTCAGATACAGACATGGACGTGACCGAGAGACGACCTCGTCGTCACATGGGACGTGAACGACATCATGGTGAGTTTCGACGTGAAAACCCGACCCGGAAAATCCGGGTTGAACCCTACCCGATTTCAAAATGGGTCGAGACACAGTACATTCATATGCTGACCTAATCCATCGGGTAGAGGCCCAAATCTCAGCTGACGAAGCCATCAATGCTCATAAGAAGCAATTTGAGCAAACCACTGGAAAGCGTAAAAATGCACCGGGGATGGGTGACTCATCATCGCAACGAAAGAAGCAGGGGGGTAAAAACCTGCCCCCTCGACCTTCACACTCTCGACAGGATCCTCGAGCAGAGAAAGAGTATACGCCTCTTAATACATCTCGAGCAAATGTCTTAATGGCTATTCGAGATGAAGAGAGTGTTAAGTGGCCAAATCCCATAAAGTCAAACTCAGGAAATCAGGAGCAATACTGTCACTTTCACCGAAGTCGTGGACACACAACTGAAGCATGCAAACAACTTAAAGAGGAAATCGAGAGACTGATCCGACAAGGCTACCTTGGTCGGTTCATAGCAAACCCGCCCGGTCGTAAGGACACTCCTCCTACTGGGGGGCAACCGACACAAAAACAGCCGCAGAACAATCACCAAATGGTTGGAGAGATTAATACCATCGCTGGAGGCCCATTATTATCCAACCAAGTCTTACTTGCGGCAAACGAGGAGCCAGCACAAAAGAAGAATCGTGTTGACCACTGTATTATCTTTGATGACACAGATCTAGAGGGCATTCATACCCCCCATCAAGATCCGCTTGTAATTAATGCGGGGATTGGCGATCCATGCTTCAACGTTAAAAGGATCTTAGTTGATAATGGGAGCTCAGTAGATGTCCTGTTCTACTCCACCTTTCTTAGTATGGGCTTGGTTAGGAAAAAGCTCCAGCCAGCTGCATGGCCTTTATATAGCTTTGATAACCGACCTGTATGGGTAGAAGGGACAATTAGCCTCCCTGTAACACTTGGGGAATTTCCTTAGCAGGCTACCCATCCAATACAATTCATTGTTGTGAAGTCAGAATCAGCTTACAACGCTATCTTTGGGAGACCACTACAATCAATTTTTGGAGCTATTCCCTCCATTCCACATCTCAAGATGAAGTTCTTACTCTTATCTATATTGTCATTGCATTGCTTAGCCAATCATGGCACAGCACAGAAGGGTGATTTTCTTTGGGCAAATGCTTCAACTGGTTTAACTGGTGCAAACAGTCAAGATGCACCAATCAATGAGGATGAAAAATGTCTAAAAGTTCAAGTACGAAAGGAGATCACTAAAGATCATTCTGTCAGTGCTTCCCATCCCCTGCTTGATGAGAATGACATAGCAAAAATGCTGTTTATCAGAATGCACATGTCAACTTTTCCCTTGCTCGAATTGATGATGAAGACTGCTGTTTGAACTGTTTTGGTGATTGTTTAAGTGCGCCTATCCCATGTGCCTGCACCCGAGAAACAGGTGGTGAATTTGCATACACCATGGATGGTTTACTCAAAGCTGAAATTCTTGAATGAATGCATTTCTATGATCCTTATAAACGTCATCATATTTACTGTAAGGATTGTCCTATAGAAAAGTCTAAGAATGAGCATACGCCTGAAGCCTGCAAGGGACATCTTTAACTATGAAAAATGTTCAAACAAGTTTTAAATAGTTTATTATAAATTCTTTTCTTCTAAATGAACAGAAGCTTTAAAATTTATGATGATATTTAGTTTTACATGCATTTGTGTTAGGTCTACAGCATTTTTTCTAATAGTTGATATTTCGTTATAAAAAATATATTATTTTTTAGGTTTACCGTTTGTATGGTGGAGAATGTTCAAGCAAAAAAATTAAAAGCATTCAAAAATTTCAATGATGGGTGTGTTAATTGAAAGCATCAATGGAAGACGATTGTGTTAGCGGTGTAAATGAGACACGGAGGTCAGCGGGTTTGTGAACCAGCTCGAATTTGACATGTTAACAATTTGATGAGTTGAATTTATCGAGCCATGATTTTGAGCTCAACTCTATAATACTTGAGCTTAGTTTGACTTTGCTCATAAGTTGTTGAACTGCTTCATTAACTTAAATTATATGCAAAAATTAATTTTAAATTAGTATTATATAATATTTTTAAGATTTAAAAATTATTTTTATATAATTATATTATTTTATTTGTATATTAAAAGTATAAAATTCATAAGAAAATTTAAAATTTTAATTTAAAATTAAAATATCAAGTTCAATCATTGAGTCAAACTTGAGCTTTTTAAATAAGTTTGAGCATAAATTTTTTTAATGATTTGAGTTCAAACTCAGTAAATAAGCTTGAGTTGAGTAAACGCTTAATAAAAATTAAATGAGCTCAATACAATTAAGCATATTCTAGACTTAACTTGGCTCATTTGAACCCATAGATGCATGTAGTTTTGGGGCTATATTCATAGAAATTTATACAAAATTTAAAATATTACTAGTTAGATATAACACAAATTTAAAGTAAAAATTTGTTTGTTGATATGGTATTTAAAAATAATAACAACTCATAAAATGTTAATATTTTATTGAGTTTGGTTTTAAGATTCATTTTCAAATAATATCTTATGATATTATCAATAAAACTACCACTTGTCCTCTAATTAGTAGATTTTTGCTTTCAACTGACACATGCTGACAGGTGAATGTAACTGCTTGTTATTGGTGACCACCTAACGTAGTTTCTTAAGGCTTATCTAAAATACCTACTCTCCTAACCACATCATTGGAAGGCCGATATTTTATGTAACCAGTTCATCGAAGACTACTCTCTCTAATATTAGTTATCATTGGAACTACTTCAATCTTTTAACATATATACTCGTTTCACATTTCGTCTCTAAGTATAAAGCCACGCATTCACTTTAGCATTTTCATCTCTGGAACAATTAACTTAATATTTTGCATCATAAAATTTTGCATGTCTCACTATCATTTTATAAAATTCTCTTAAGTTTGAGGGATACTTTTCCACCACAATACCACATAACCAGCTTGATGCATTTTTCCACATTAACTGTCCAACTTGAATTATACTATTAATATCCCAATCTATTTCACCTAGGGGTGTCAATATTCGACACGACACGAAAACCCGACTCGGAAAATCCGGGTTGAACCCGACCCGATTTCAAAACGGGTCGGGTTCGGGTTCCAGAAATCGACCCGTTTAAAAAACGGGTCTCGTGTCTGCCCGCCGCGCCCGCGTCCCCCGCCATCCGCCGCAGCCGTTCCAGCACCGGCCACCCAAACCGGGTCGGGTCGTGTCAACCCGGCAACCCGCCGGGTCGGGTCCGGGTTCGGTTTTTCGACCCGTTTGTCTACCCGGGTCGGGCTAGGGTTGACCCGTTTGAACCCAGGTCAGTTCCGGGTTTGACTCGAACCCGACCCGTTACCCGAAATTGACACCCCTAATTTCACCATCGTTAGGTCAACCCATTTTCATTATAATAATTTATTTTGGAGTTTCATTTATGCATTTGCTTTCCTCTTATATAAAAACCAACTTGATTTATTTATTACCTTCTTTTTATTAGGTTTTACTCTAACTTTCTCTTTCATATTAATTATTTCTCAATCTATCATTGTATTACTTCACAACAATCTTAAAATTCTTATGCGTTAAATTTAACTTGTCTATTAGCAACTTAAATAGCATATTTAGTCTAATTGCATTGTTATAGTATTTATCATTTAAACCTTCATATTATTCTTTAATAACATGATACTATTAACTATAACTCTTAAAGTTATATACTCATCTATAACATCATTCTTCTATAGTAAGTTCAAGATATAAAAATCATTACACCATAGTATTCACTCAGTGAGTCAGTATTGATTAATAATTATGAAGTACACGTGCTCCAAAATTACTCGTGTCTCATTTTATTTTTGTTATGCAACCTTAAGGCATCATTTGAGATAGCTTTTTTATTGCTTTTTAAAATAATTTTTTTTCAAAAACTTTTTATACTAAAAAATTATTTTATAAAGCGATACCAAAGCTGATCCAAACGAAGCCCAAGTCTATCATCTTCTATAAATTTAAATTTTTTATTTAATTTTTCACTTATTTTATTAGAATTGTCTCATTTGCAAATGGTGTAGAACAAAGTGATTTAAGCTTTGTTTTGGATGGCTTTTTTACTGTTTTTAAAATTACTTTAGTGCAAAAATATTTTGAAATAAAAAAAAAAACTGTGATTTAACGTTGTCTCGAACAAAGCCTTAGTTTAAATATCGTAATATTCTTTATACTTAATTGAAGAATGAATGAGTTTATTGTTGAGATACTTACTATAGTCATGGGAATAGTTTGGTCACTCCACAACCACTTGTAGTATGCCATTGCTCCATCTTGTACACTTTTAGCTTTGAGACACTAAAGTAATTATCATGACATTGGATCAAATGCCTTCTAAAGATCAACAAAGTCCATTTAAATATCAATTATATGATATATGCTTTTACACTAATTTGCCCTATCATAAAAATACTTCCCTAAGCATAAAACTTAATTGTTTCTTTAACTTAGATTTGATTTTTCTTTTTCTTATATTTTTGTATCTTCTTTCAAAAATTATATGACTCATTGATCATGTGGTTGTCGCAAAATAGTATAATTAAGTTACGATTATGATTAGATCTCGTAAGTTCTCTACTGGTAAAAATATCTTTGATTAATAAGCTATAGCGTGTGGGTTGATTAGGTTTACTACCTAAATAAATCATGAACTATGAAAACTCTAGATAATAAAATTATGGGATCTTTATTTCATCATCATCATTTATTTTAAGTTTAGGGTGAAAATTCTGAACATATAGTAATTTTGTTTTTAGCATGCACAATGCAATTATTTTTAACTATTAGCTTAAATTAAAAGTTCTCATTTTTTATTGGGACAATAGGTGCTTGCACCTCGAAATATTTGAAGCTTGATCATAAAGTTTTCGTAAAATGAAGGCGAAATTTAAAAATGTGACTTGTGAAGCTAAAAAAACTGAGTTCAGATCTCTATATACTATTGTAACTTCAGCTAATTGAGGCATTAAAATATCATCAATACTTAATTAATGAGTAGGGAGTCATGTGTTTGATTGAGGCTTTTGGCTTAATATTACAAAGAAATAACCAATATTTTGAAAGCAATATCAGATGGGCCAGTTCAACCAAAATTTGTTCGACTAGCTAGTTAGTTTTATTTCTAAAATTGGTTTCGCAATGAACCGGAAAAAAATATACTCGAACCAACAGTTTGATCGTAAAATCGTTGAATTGGTCCCAATTTTTTAAACCGGCAGATTCAATTATTCTCTCCTTTATATAATTAAATAATTTTGGTTAATAAATTTAATATGAAATGTTAAATTTAATAAATGAATTTAAATTTACTATATTTTAATTTAAAATAACTTATAAATTTTTGATATATCATAAAAAAATTCTCTTAATCAGGCACGAATCTCGAGGCTAAAATCAAGTTGAAAGCTTAAAAAAATTAAATATGAGATCATCTGAACTCCGATTTCAGCAAACTTATAGTCAAATTGAGCGTCTCAGAAATACGAACCCAACGACACCAAATTCGGCTCAATCCGAGCCCAAATGAGTCCAAATCAAGGACCCGAAGTGTTGTTGGAAGCTTCATACCACTGTTTGATTTACCAAACGGTTTCCAAATATGACAAGCTTATAGTCGAATTGAGCGGCTCGACGAGACGAATCCAACGAGCCCAAGATCACTGAATTTCAAAATCATTAAGGCCTCCAAATGTCTAACGAACGGTCCATGATCAAGGAATTTAATATCGGCCGTCCATCCAACCACACCTCATTTACCCTTGATCTTTCACCTATTTACGAGCCATGCCACTCCAGAAATCTATAAATATACCCCTCATTTCTCTTGAAAGGGGATGGAAGCAAGAAGAGAAGAGGAGAATAGAAGGAAGAAGCTCCTCCTCGACCACCGCCGGAGTTTCGCCGGACCACCGATGGACCTTTGCCGGACCACCACTTGAGGCCCTCACCTCTGCCGGACCACCGCCTGCCGCCGTTGCTCCGCCGGACCACAACTTGAGGCCATCACCTCCACCGAACCACCGCCTGACGCGGTTGCTCTGTCAGACGACCATTTGAGGTCCCGAGCTCCTCCAGGACACCACTTGACGCCCGAACTTCTACTGGAGTATTGCCCTGTTACAATGGTCTTTCAGATCCCGGTCTCCTGCCTACTACAGTCCTTCCGACCTTCGTCACCTACTATGGTCCTTTCGTCCTCCATCACAAGACAACAGTCTTCCAGACCTTGATCACCTGCCAACTACGGTCTTTTCGTCGATCTCTATTTTATCGACTATGATCGTGCCGACCAAACTAACATGTTTATATTTTAACCCCCACCATGTAATGCACTCTATATGATATATATTTGTACCATCAAGCCAAGACCTCCTCCCAAGGAAGGGCCTTATTTGTAATTGATTGCAAATATTAGTGGATTCATTCAAACTGAGCCACGCCCCGTGATTTTTCTCTCTTTTTAGAGGTTTTCTCGTAAAAACTCTGGTGTCTTTTATGAACGCTTCACCCTCTCACTTATCTGATTATGTGCTGGATCTTCGTACAATGCTAAGACGTTAAACTATATATTTCTCTACCGCCGCGGATACTCCAGGACGCAACAATTGTTATTTATAAAATCGGCTCCAACCAAACTAAGTCACATGGTCTCACTATTCATGTAACTTGTTAACTCCTTCAATGTCACGACCCGACCCGACGGGGACGGATTCCGCCCGAGCCGGATCCCGACCAGCTTAACAAACTATCCAGGATCTGGCTTTGGACTTTAATTGGTTTTGTGATGTATTGTTCTTTCTCATTATTGTATCTTTTTTTCTTAAAAAATGAATTTTGTATATAATCTATATGTATAAATTATACCTAAATATATAACATATATTAGTAATTATTTGCATTAAATTTATAAATTTATATGTAAATTATAGTTAAAATTAATGATTGAAGATATTTAAATTTAAAATTATAGTATACATTATTTATGTGTGAATTTTATTTTATTTTGTAATCATAAATTTCTATTATTTAATAATTATTGAAATGAGATTAATTGATTGTTCTACGATTAAATGTTAATTAAATATTCTACTATTATATTGGTAAGGTTTGATGAAGTAAATTGATGATGTAAGATGGTGAACAAATACTATTTGTAGTTAACATCAATTGATATAAATTATTAGAGGATGGGTGAAGATGATTAAGTTAATTTGATGACAAGTGTTGGTTGACTGACATCAATGGATGTTAGCGTCAAATGGTAAGTGTTAGAAGATCTTTGGCGTGATTTCCATCATAGTTGTGCGACAATAATACCGGTATCACAGTCCAAAGATAGTGGTCGCAGAATTACAATTGGGCGATAATTGTTGGAGGACTAACAATGGTGGTCTAACAGTGTTGGTCGAACATCAACAAGTTAATGATAACGGTATGACGAAAGTGGTCGGTCTATTGATGATTAACAATAATGTTTGAATTGTGGCAGTTTGATGATGGTCGTTGGTATTGTGATGATCCGATGGAGGCGGTTGGATGATGTTGGCTTGACAGTCGTGATCAAATGATGATCATTCAATGGTGGTTTCAAGTAAAGCTTTTGTAAGCTTACAAGTCATCTCCTCTCCAATCTACCTCTCTTTCATAAAGAGAATGTAGGCTAATTTTTTTATATGTGAGAGACATTTTGATACATTTAAGCTAAGTCTCAAACATTCCATTGGACAACACCTTCATGATTTCAGAATAAAGCAGGTCTTGGACTTTTTAGATTTAGGCTCATTTGAACTAATCAGTTCACTATAGATGACTATAAATGTGATTGGATTCTTATCATTGGGATGTTCAATTTGACCGTAAGTTTACTAGAATTGAAATTCGAATAATCTTGAATTATATTTTTGAGGGTCTATTTGTAATAACTTTTTACTTGTTTTAATTTTCAAACATCAGTCACATTTTTATCTAATTATTACTTTCTCATAAATTTTCAAAAAATAATGCATAAAAAGTTATTTTTATAATAATATAGCTAAATTATTTTCTTCACAATAACTTTACAAACATTTTTATAAAACTCTAGAGCATTTCCAAAAAAATTATGAGACTCATACTTGGTCAAGCAATTTTTTTTTTTCTCTAATTCTAAAATCTCTCTCATTAATAGATCAAAATGAGCTGCTTTTTTATTATTATTATTATTGCCAGTTGCAGCTTTGGAACTTGCCAGATAGAGCTATTGAATATTGCAGTGGCTGCAGAGTAGGGGTGTTAATGGAATGGGTCAAAGAAGTAAAAGGTAATCATAATTTTTAATTTGGGTTAGATTTGAAGTTTTGCTTGCTTTTGCATGAATTTTATAAATCAAATCATTCTGATTAATCATGATATTGATAATTATAAATTGACTATTTTACATGTTAGAAAATTTATGATGGGAGAATTCATATTTTTTTATCATAATTATAAATAAAGATTTGGATACACATTAATAAATGTTCATAATATGATTTTCTAAGCGAAAATTTTAATAAGTTAAAATTTTATTTGAATATATATAATCTAAATGAAACATTATATTAGTTTGTCATTCTCCTTGATTGGAGAATATGAGATTATAATTTTTAAATTTTTGAATTATTTTCTGTGAGAATTGAGAAAATGCTGGAGAAATAATGAGAGATAATAAACAACAATACTTAGAAGTTCATAGAGCAATAATAGTAGGTTATCTCTCTGGCAACATTAGTTGGGAGGCAATAGCCTGATTTTTGCAAACATTGACGTTAGAAGATAATTGTTAAGGTCAAAGGATAGAAGCTGATGAAGTTCGTGATATCGCAATCGGATGGCAGCGAACAACAATTGGCAACATAGTTACAATAGTCAGGAGACGATGGATGTTGGCTATAATCATAGATGCATATCATTATAGTTTTATATATATTTTTTTAAAATGTGAGCTTTGTCCAACTCTAGGTCCCCTTCATTTCTAGGATGAAAGTCTATTTGAGATTCTTTTAATGTCTCTTTTAGTATTTTGCTAAAAGTAGTCTTTATATATCTTGATGTCTTCGTAATATTGAAATTATGTGATCCTAGACTCTTTAGATTTATCTCATTGAAATTAAAGAGCGGGTTAAATAAAAGAAATAATTTTCGTTTAAATAAAGTTTTTTTTTTTAAATTTTATACACAATTCTATATATTTAAATATATTGAACTAAACTAATTTAAGGAAAAAAAAAATAAAATGAACAATGTATTATTTATTTATTTATTTATAATTTTGACTTAGTAAGAGCTAAACACGATGAAAAAGAGTTTTGACTATCAATTAAGAGGTCTTTGGTTTGAGCCTTCCGTATGTGATGTGTATATGATTTTGACTTAATTGATCTGTAAAAAAATACATGTAAAGATGATGATATAACAAAAAACTTTTAATGCAACCACCCATATCGATGAGTGTGTACATTAAATTGAGTGGGCACTACGCAGTGGTATGAAAAATTATAGAATAATTTTTTATTGATTAAATTCAATGATTTTTTTAATTATAGTTTGTCGTTTTAATATTATGGGAGTAGGTGCACATATAATATTTTATTTAAAACATTAATGGGTTAAAAGACATATTTAGGTTTCCAAGTGCAATTTATATAAAATTAAGGATTTATTTAAAACAACTTTGCCGTTCATTTTTCTTTTATATATAGTAACTGTATTTTTATTTAATTATCATTTTTTGTTATTTTTTAAAGAAATTTCAATGATGAAAAGTTATTTTTAACGGCTAAAGTAATTGAGTTATTCTTTCTATACCAATTTTAAAATAATATTATAAAGTATTGCAGGCGTTTTAAATAAATCCTATAGAATTTTAATGATAATTTTCTTAAATTATAAATAATTTTAATAGATTTTTTTTTTCAAACATGAAAAAAGGGTGATTGGTAAACACTGAAATGAGCATCATCCTTAATCATAAAGCTTCTCTAATACCTATTTTGATTTATAGTTCAATTATTTTTCAAAAGTTTTAGATTAACAAACAAATAGAAAAAAAATTATCTGATGGAGATTTCATTTGGTATAACTTTTCTATTGTTTTTCATTTCAGATTGAAATCATTTTGTTTACATTACTTTTAATAAGTTTTTGTAGTAGGTATCGGCTTTTTACAATAGCTTTTAAAAAATCTACTTTCTTTACAGTAATTTTACAAACACTTTTATAAAAAATTATAGTCCCCCCCAGATAAACCATATAGCCAGGATAAACCATGAACCAGAATAGAAGAGCTTGCCTCATCTGGGATCCCTAGGAAAGAGGATCAAGTTGGCCCTTGCAAATAGGGCATATCTTGTCTAGACAAAATCTTAGAAATTATACCCTTATTCCCATGCCTTCCAGCTACTTTATCACCTACTTTGATTTCACGTTTCTGTGAAATATATACACGAATCCTTTCTGGATTATAATTGGAAACCCCCTTTCTATGGGTGTTTTGAAAGGAAAGATAGAAAAGAGTTTCTTATGAGTTCCCGACTTTAACCAATCTTATTCAACAAAAAGGGATTCCTAGTGAAAAACGGGGGTTCTCGCCAACGAATTTACAGTCCGTCCCCATTAACCACTCGGGCATACGGCGACGAAGAATAAAACTATCACTATATTTGTTCCTTTTCCTACTTCTTCTTCCAAGCGCAGGATAACCCCAAGGGGTTGTGGGTTGGTCCTCTCTATACACCGGAGCCTCTTCTTTCATTTCATCAAATTTTATTGTGAACTTGTATAGTTCACACTCTTTGGCTCTACCCATCCATTTTTCAATTCTAATTAGAAAGTAAATCCAAAGAATTCTATGGGATCATAACATAAAAATAGGAAAGACTTCTTGGATCTAGTTATACATTTGATTCTAATTATATATTGACAATTCCAAAAAACTACTCATACTATTGTCATAGTATGATGACAGTCGGGGCGGGTATGCCCTCATCGTCTAGATCTCAAATGAACTCAAAGACTTTGTCATGTCATCTACATAAAATAAAAAAAATAAAAAAATAAAAAATAAAAAAAATGTCATCTACATAAAATTGTCACAGAAATCAGATATGCCACATAAATTTGATTTTTTTTTAAACCGTCCCCTTAATAGTTTGTATAGACATAACACCAAGGAAAAAAAATAATTCCCGACATAGTCGTGAGGGGTACCAGTGACTTATCGTGCTGAGGGAGGAGAGATTATTCTGTGTGGATACCGGACGGTAGAACCGTTTGGTTCACGCTCAGGTATCGAGCGGTACCGAGTATCGAGTACTGCTCGATATAAGCTCGGTACCGGACGAAGCGCAATTTTTTTGGGGCTGGAATCCGGACATAATAATTTTTCTAGCTTGAGCCAATCGCAGGCTCCCCAAGGAAATGGTGTTTAAATTTATTTATTTTTAACTAGCTAACGGCATATATTAATAGCGGCTAGTTTAGGAAAACAAAATAAATAAATAAAAATAGTCACATACCACACTTAAAAGGTGAAATTATTCTGTGCGTATACCTACGCCGTCTGGAGATAAATCAGAGCGTATCACGTCACCTCTTTATTGTGTACCGCGACTGTGTGCTCGCTCTGTACCAAATAACGTGGCATACTCTGATTCGCATCCAGACGATCCGGTATCCGCACAGAATAATTTCTCCACTGAAAAATGGGATGAGAATTTATATCTACAGTGATCTTGCCTTCCCTCATTTCTCCAAGGTCTTTCCCACAGCAGCCGCTTAGATTTTTTCTATTTCCGGCGGTGGTGTTCGAGAGAAAGTCATTGCCGATTCACATATTTGTAAGTGTTTTTAATATTTTTCCTTAGTTTTTTTATTAGAAATTTTTTGTTTATTTTTTGTATTATAAATGTAAAGATTGGTAGATGTTTTATTTTTTCTACATTTAATTAATTGTCTTATAAGTTATTTTACGTTATACTTAATTATATGGAATGTAGTGGCAATTTTTTTATTATAGGTTTGAGAAAATACATAATTATTTTAGATCTCTGTAGTGTCTAGTGCTTTCGAAGAACTGAGAGAAAAATTATTTGATTTTGGAAAAATGCAGTTTGTTTTGCCTAATTCTTTTGGAATTATCTTCACAGATTTTTTTGTTTCACTAATAAAGCAAAATTAATTGAAAACTAAATTTAATTTGGAATGGCTTTGTGTTGTTTATTTTTTTACTATTAATTGAAAACTAAATTGAATTTGTTTAATTAAATTAATTAGGGACAGTATAAGGTAATTTTTGTAATTTTCCATAATTTTAATAATTTGTCTAGCGATGTTTTTTTGTGGTCTCAGCCTTGTAGTAAAAGCTGAGATGTGTAGATTTTTTTACTTCAACTATGCTCGTGCGTAACGGATAACTGAGCGTGAATGAATAGTTTTCATCTATGTATACAGTATATTGGAGGTCAAACTCGTCCAATAAAAATCCCGATAAATACTAATCTAGAGCAACTAAAGTTATGAGTCCTTAAAGCACTTAAATATGAACCATTGTTCACCATAGTAAATTTGATATGTCGTTATCCCATTGAAAATTATTTTGTTGCAACAAATATTGATGACAATGAAGTGTGAGAAGTTGTACGTATTAGATGGAGGGGGATAAATTACCTAAATAGTCATATAATAAAGATTTTTTTAGAGGGAATTGCCCCCTCTGGCTTAAGGTGGATTCGCCCCTGATCTTTAAAATCATATATTTAAAATTTATACTTTAAAATTTATCATTCAAAATTCATCTAAATTACCGTTGTTGTGTCATGGAATATTCGCCAGGAGTGTCCTGCAACTCTTGCAACTTGCTTGACTCTCGCGACTCATCTCTTTCTCAATCTTGCACAAGCGGACTCCCACTCCCGTCACTCCCTCTCAATTACATCTGGCGGTGGCGACTAAAAACTCGTGAAATCTTAGCAACAATCAATAGCTTTTGAATGATTACAATATTGTTTGGGGGCACTTTTAAGCTAATTAGGATAAGGTAAACTCATACATATATCACCTATCTAAGATTCGAACTCAAGACCAATTAATTGGTTGCTAAAGCTCTTCTTCAATATATCAAGATGAGCTTTGTAAAATTTATAAGATTAACAGCACTTTGATAAATGAGAAAATGTTAAAATGGGGTGCTGTTTTTCATATTATTTAGATACGTTAAATGTTAAATTAATAAATTCAAAACATTAAATGTTAGCAGATAGCCATTCTTTATTTAAACTTCCACGCGAAAATCCATGTGACTTCTGGCCCTTTATTTATTTATTTTAATTTGCCACTTGCTTCCTCTTCCTTCAATTCCCTTATTTTAAAATATATACTCCAACAACTCTTATCGACTTTTAAATATGTAAATATTTAATCCATTTGCATCATCATCATCATCATCATATTATAAGAGAACATAGAGATTGAATGAACAAAGAGACTTCAACAATGGCAAGCAGAGCATCTCTATGGTTTCTATGGCTTCTAAGCCTGTGTTTAACCACAGAGATCTTAGCATTAGAAAATGACTCTTATTCTTGGAGCAACATTTTGCAGCTGTTGGAAGCTCAATGTGTGGCTAAGAGAGGAGATGAAGATTTGGAGAAAGGGAAGGAGCTCACTCATAAGAACTACTGTGAAAGCTGGAGGTTCAATGTGGAGCTTCACAACATAAGGGACTTCAACTCTATCCCTGATGAGTGTGCCAGCTCTGTGGGCAAGTACATGTCTTCTTCTCTGTATAAGTCTGATGTCCGCCGAGTAGCCGACGAGGCGTCGCGCTTCCTCACCAACTCCTTTCGCCTTGCCGGCGACAGCCGGGATGCCTGGGTGTTCGATGTCGACGATACTCTCCTCTCCACAGTCCCGTTCTACAAGAAGCACCACTTTGGGTATGTTTGCTGAACTTTAGAACTCTGTTAGGCAGTTCAAATTATAAAGGAGTGTGAATGTCTCAAAGAGCACCAAGTTATCTAACATTTGTTTGCACTAGGGTGCAAACGAGTTTAGTCGAGCTCGAGGCGGTCGGTATTCGAGTCTAGTTTGACTGTCCCCCCCCCCCAAAAAAAAAAAAAAAACTGCCAGCCAATCTCCCTCAGGCAGATAGCCCTTCTTTATTTAAACTTCCACGCGAAAATCCATGTGATTTCTGGCCCTTTATTTATTTATGTTAGTTTGCCACTTGCTTCCTCTTCCTTCAATTCCCTTATTTTAAAATATATACTCCAACAGTCCAACTACTCTTATCGACTTTTAAATGTGTAAATATTTAATCCATTTGCATCATGATCTTCATCATCATTATATTATAAGAGAACACAGAGATTGAATGAACAAAGAGACTTCAACAATGGCAAGCAGAGCATCTCTATGGTTTCTATGGCTTCTAAGCCTGTGTTTAACCACAGAGATCTTAGCATTAGAAAATGACTCTTATTCTTGGAGCAACATTTTGCAGCTGTTGGAAGCTCAATGTGTGGCTAAGAGAGGAGATGAAGATTTGGAGAAAGGGAAGGAGCTCACTCATAAGAACTACTGTGAAAGCTGGAGGTTCAATGTGGAGCTTCACAACATAAGGGACTTCAACTCTATCCCTGATGAGTGTGCCAGCTCTGTGGGCAAGTACATGTCTTCTTCTCTGTATAAGTCTGATGTCCGCCGAGTAGCCGACGAGGCGTCGCGCTTCCTCACCAACTCCTTTCGCCTTGCCGGCGACAGCCGGGATGCCTGGGTGTTCGATGTCGACGATACTCTCCTCTCCACAGTCCCGTTCTACAAGAAGCACCACTTTGGGTATGTTTGCTGAACTTTAGAACTCTGTTAGGCAGTTCAAAATATAAAGGATTGTGAATGCCTCAAAGAGCACCAAGTTAGCTAACATTTGTTTGCACTAGGGGTGCAAATGAGTTGAGTCGAGCTCGAGTCGGTCGGTTTTCGAGTCTAGTTTGACTGTCAAATACCGAGCTCGAGCTCGAGCTCGACTCGACCGAGGAAAAAAAAAAGCTCGTTGAGATGCTCAAGCGGCATTTCAAGCTCATTTTGTTCGTCCACCTCGTCGCTAGCTTGCGTCGTCAAGTTTACGTCCGTCGAGTCTCCGTTCTCGTCCATCGAACTTGAGTCGTCGATCATCCGCGTCCGTCGAGCTTGCGTCATCGACCGTCTGCATTCGTCGAGCTTTCATCTGCGTCTGTTGAGCTGGAGTTGTCGATCGTTTGCAGTCATCGAGCTTGAGTCGTCGATCATCCGCATCCGTTGAGCTTGCATCATCGATCGACCGCGTCTGTCAAGCTTGCATCGTCAACCATCCGAGTCCATCGAGCTTGTGTCGTCGACCGTCTGCAACTGTCGAGCTTCCGTCCTTCGTTGCCAGATTGCGTTGTCACAAGCTTTTCCTGCTCACGATTTCCTTTTTCTTGTGTGCGAACACTTTTCCCCGCTGCCTATTTCACACGAGCTGCTTGACGAGCTCGCGAGTCGAGTAGTGGGTTGTTTGAGCTCGAGCCCGATAAGCTGTCAAACTAGATATTGTATTCAAGCTTGACTCTCGAGCTCGATAAGCTCGACTCGCCGAGCCTGTTTTCAAGTTGAGCTCGAGTCAGCCCACTAGCCGGCTTGACTCAGTTCCACTCTAGTTTGCACATCAAATTACTTAACATCTTAACAATATAAAATAATTAAAAAAATAAAAAATAAAAAACGTTACATCAAAGTTTTTAGCAAATCAAACATCTCTTCACAGTGGCGGAGCCAATAATTCCTCTAATCTCTCCTCCTAAATTTGTCCTTTTTCTCATCACTCAATTCTAACAACAAAGACAACAAATGAAGGGAAATTGTTGATTGCCGGAGCGATCCACCAGACAGAGCATCGCTGGAGAAATGGATGGCGAAGGGAAAGGCGACAGTGATCGACGACATGCTTAGTCTCTTCCGTGAAATCAACAGCAAAGGGCTGGACATCTTCATCATCTCCTGGCGGCCGGAGCATCTCCGCGCCGCCACCGTCGACAACCTTTTCAAAGCTGGCTATCATGGATGGACCAAGCTCATCCTCCGGTGTGATGAGGAGAGCTATGTTGATGCACAGAGCTATAAATCAGAGCAGAGAAAGAAGTTGGTCGAGCAAGGATATCGCTTGTGGGGCATTGTTGGTTCTCAGTGGAGCAGTCTTAATGGCCACTCTACAGCCAAGAGAGCTTTCAAGCTCCCAAATCCCATGTACTACTTGTGATCCTCTTCTGGAAAAAAATTTGGGTTAGCATAATTTTTTTATCAAATTTTGGTTCTTAAAATTATTAGATTTATTTGAGATGAGTGTAATAAATGAAGAATTAATTTAAATTTATATTACACTTATCTCATAATAAATTTAATAATTTTAAGATCTGTTCTAAATAAGAATTTGATAAAAATATGCTGAGCCAATTTTTCTCTTTTCTTAGCGTTGTAATATCAGCAATCTATTTCTGCTGCTTGAAATTTCCTGGGCTGTGTGTTGAGTGTTCGAATGCTAGTGAAGTAGAGGAAGAACTTTATATAAATAAATAGCCTGCAAGATCTTGAGATGCAGGATTTTATATATATATATATATCGAGTTTTTAGTAGAAGTAACTCATTTTGATTTGTTGGTTGAAAATTTTAACTATTAATTAAGAGATTTTGAATTTGAGTCTTATAAATATGATGTCGATTTTGAATTTGAGTCTTAATTAAGAGTTAGGGTCGACACGATTGAACCCGGTTCAGTTCCGGGTTCGACCCGAATCCGACCCGTGACTCAAAATTGACACCCCTAGTTAAGAAGTTTATTTTTACAACAACTATTAAAAAAATTATTTTTCCTACAATGATTTTATAATCATCTTTAAAAAAAAAACTACATTAGCCCTGTGCACAGTTGTGTATTGATTGATAATGTGGGGCGCTTTGATTGGCCTCCGAATACCGTTTGACGTCCGCAAGTAATACTTTCTCCCCAAATAGACCCTTAAAATCTCAAAATAATTGATTTTATTTAAATATGTAAAATTTAAACTAAAGCAATTGAGCCAATTTGTTAAATGAAAACCTGAATACTTTGTATTGCCTAGAAAGTACCGGGGAACTCAACCAATATTGCAAGCCTCGCAACTTTTCCCAAAGCGTATAAATAAAATTATAAGTTTTGTCTTACAACATTTGCTTAAGCTTTGATTGTCTAAATTGATGTTATTGGCCTACTGCTTTCAGATATTTGTATAATGGGAAGTTATACAAATAAATTTATTATATTGTGTTCGTTGTAAAAAAATTATTGCTCAATTTTCATGAAAATAATATATATTACAAATATGCACAGATTTCATTCAAATCTTCAAAATATTTGCTAATTATTTTTTTTCACTAGTTTTGACTATCTTTCTTAGAGTCTTAAATTTTACGTGTAGAATATTTTTAGGGTTCATTTAGTTGCACGTAAATAAATAAATATTTTGAAATGTGAGAAATTTATTTTCACATATTTTGAGTGTGCAACAATTTCATTATTTTTCAAAATATGATATATAGGACCTTCAAGCTGCCACATATGCTTAATTAGAATCCTCACGCCTGTTGCAACCAAAGCAAAACTAAGGTTTCCTTTAGGTCGGCTTTCTTACTGCTTCATAAAACAGCTTTTTCGTACAAACTTTATTATTGCTTCTTAAAGCAGTTTTTAGTAAAAAAATAATTTTTTAATAAAAAGCTGCTTTAAGATTTAATAAGAAAGTCGTCCCAAACGAAACATAAATGATAAAATCTAAAACTCAACATTTTTTCAAACCTTTTTACGCTTCATTTGGAATAGCTTTCTTAATGCTTTCTAAACTAATCTTTTAATATTAATTTTTTTTTTAATTAGAAAACTTTGTATTAAAAAATCGCTTTAAAAATAATAAGAACCTTTGTTAATCCAAGCAATCAAATGAGCTCTATTGCTTTTGTGATTGCGATCTTAAAAGCAAATCACCGGTCTCAAACAATCCTTAATATATAAATAATTTATTATTCTCTCCTATTTTCAACCGTTTTGAGGGATACATCAATTCTGCTTGGTTTCTCTTTACTTCACGCGATCAAGTTCTTCTCCTCCAATCACCAAAGTTATTAATCTATTTTCATTCATACCCTCTTTCAAATAATAACTCTTTTTATTTTAATTCAAAATGATAGTCCGGATAAGCCATTCGGCTATTCGGGATAATTTTTTTTTCTTTGTTTATAGTTCCAGGAGAAATAAAATATATTTGATATTTCAAAAATATATTATTTGAGTTTATTTATGGTGTAGTGGTGTGTAGTAGCGGTTGTTGCTGACGGAGATGGCTGCTATAGGCGGTAAGTAGTGGCGGTAGCTATTAGTAAAGGTTTGTTTTAAAAACACTTAGAAAGCTGAATGCTCTTTTAAGTGTTTTTAAAATAAATTTGATTGATTTTTTTTAAAAAAGTTAAAAAATATGCTAAAAAACTATATATATATATATAAATATCTCAAAAAGACAAACCTAACAATACCAAAATTGGTCCAACCCAAGCCCAAGTGGGTCTGAATCGGGGGCTCGGACCACATTTGGAGGGTCAAAACATTATTTATTTATTTAGATGATAAAATGATATCCAAATATGACATGCTTATAGTAAAATCGAGTGGCTCGGCGAGACGAATCCAACGAGCCTAAGATATATGAATTCCGACATTGTTAAGGCACTTAAATAGTTGAAAAAACTCTATATGATCGGGGAATCAATACGAGTCATCTGATGTAGCACACCGAACCAGCCCCGGATCTTCTATATATTAATTGGGTATGCCACTCATGAAATTCAATAAATAGACCCCTACTCTATACATGAGGATGACCTTTTGCTGCAGATTGGAGAGAGCTATGAAGCTTCAAGAGCTCTAACACCACCGCCCGGTCGCCGATCGTCGTCGGACTTCTACCCAGTTGCTGACCTCAGCCAAACTTCAACCTAACCATCGTCGGACCACCACCCGACCGGACATTAGCCCGGCCATCCGCCCAGTCATCGACTGCAGCCGGACTTCCGCCTGAGCTTTGTCAGATCGTTCATTGTCAGCTGAACTTCTGCACAAACGCTTTTAGACTTCCGCCTGACCGTCGTCGAATCATTACCTAGCTCTACAAACTACTATAATTTAACCACCTCTAAATTGAGGGATGGATCTACCCTTGTAATTCACTCAAGTTTAGTGGAATCTTTTCACATGAGCGAGGCCCCATGATTTTTCCCTCTTCGGGCTTTCCACATAAAAAAATATTAGGTGTTTTTCTGTTTGTGTGCAGGATATCAATGCACCGCTAAGACGAAAATTCTATTTACTCTACCGCCGTGAATCTTCCAGCCCGCAACAAGTATGATCATTGTTCCCTTGACTATAGTGATAAAACAAAAAAAAAAAAAAATAAAAGGGGGGCCCGATTTTAACCTTCCTTCAACTTATTTTTATATTCAGATTTAATTAATCACTTTATTGTTTATATGTATTATGAAAAATCAATATACTGCATGAAGATATACTTGTAAATTATATTCGAATTTTTTGTTGGGAACCCCCCATCCCTCAACTAGCCCCCACTGTTATAGATATCAAAAATATTTTTAAGATGTCAAATATATTTTATATTTAATCAAAAGAAAAAGAAATAAAATAAAATATAACATATAAAAATAATTCCTAATAGCTCCTTATATGAGCATGAATTCAAATATTTATTAATAATTTAATTTCAAATATTGCAGCCTTTTAATTTTTTTAGATTATGTAGCCCTATATATAAAAAATTAGTGAAAGGAAAAATGGTAGTCTTCACTAGTCTTTTTAAAGTAACCGCAAAAAAAATTAAATATATCTACAACTAATTGATACTTTTTATTGTTACTGATGATTTATTAAAAAGTTTTCAAGATTTTAATTCCGATTTAATTTGAATAAGACTTCATTTAAGATAATTTCATTATTATATCCTAACATAATTTTGTAAAAAAAAATTTGTTATTCTAAAAATTTATTTCAGAAAATATCCCAAAAAGAAACCTAAGTCTAATAAAATATGTAAAAAATGAAAAATGTAAAATTGTGTTTGTATCCACCTCATCATTTAAATGCATGGCAATAAAGATTCATAACCAAAAAGTAAAATAAAAATTGCGGTCGTGATGTTTTGCAAATGCTTTGAAGTCAGAGGGTTAATGCGCATAAATTGCGCGACTGATCCGTGACCGAATTTTCATTTGCCGTTCGTTCGCCCTTATCTTGGACGATGATATCGAATTTAGGAATCCCGCTTCCCTCCGAATTTTCCTTTTCCTTTCACTTTCATCTCTGTTTGCTCTCGACTTTTCCGGCGCTGCCGCCGCGCCGGAGGCGTGATTCTTCACTGACCCGCTTTATCTCCGGTCTTGTTCAGGGTAGAATCAGGAATTTGCCAATTGGGATCGCAGAAGGTATGACGACAGTCGTTTCAGTTTAGAATCAGAGAAAATAATTGATTTCTTATTCACTTTCTTTCAATTGGGATCGCATGTACCCATTTTCATTGGCGTTAATTGATTCCCATCTTTCAATCTTTTTAGTTTCTTCCCCCTGTTTTAAACGATGGAGTACCTGAACACTAGCCTTTCATGTCGTTTGATTGACCCTTTATTCTTCGATCAATCTACTGTGCCCTGGGAATGTATAGTATCAAAATTTCATAACTAGACTTCCTGGACTTACTTGAACTACCTTGATATTTGTATGGATAATTTTTTTTAGGATTTTATTTCCATTTTCTTGATATAATAATATTGTTGAGTGCAGGAAGTTGTGTCGGTAAAGAGATATCTCAGTCGCCTTAACTTCAAGCAATGACTTACACACAATCAGATGACTAAAAGGGGGCAGGTAGGGGACACGTTTTTTCTTTCTAAAAAGCCCAAAATGGGAAAAACCATGAGGCCAAACCTAGTGAAAATTATTTTCGCTAATTGTAAATATTAGTCATAAGAGAATGCCCTTCTTTGAACTAAAAAAGCCATTAATATAAAGTAAATGAAAGTAAGTTGTTTATAGTACTTTTAGTATTGCGACCCAAGAAGGTTAAGTTTTGGAATAGTCCTTATATGTAAGGGGAAGACAACGTGACTTGAATTTGGTAGATGAGGTGGCGTTGAAAGGATTGGGATGTCATTGAGGATGGTCGGGTCAATATTCCAAAGGCGAAGACAATATGACCTTGGGGTGATTAATGAGGTGACACTAAAAAGTTGTAGAGGCCACTGAGGATGCTCCCTCATCCACTTAGAGATGAAGGCGAGTCGGCTTTGGGATGACAAATAAGGTGGTTTTGAAAGTTTGGGAAGGCCATTGAGGATGATTGAGATACCCTCCTTGTTGAGGTGAAGACATCACGAACTTGGGGAGATGAACAAGATGGCACTAAAAGTTCAAGAAAACTCCTAAGGATGATTGGTTCAATCCTCCTCCTTGAGATGAAGGTAATATGACCTTGGGATTACGAACAAGATGAAACTAAAAGGCCGAGGAGGGTGTTGATGGTGAAGAAGACCATTCTCGTCCAATATGTGTAGGCATAAAACCATTGGGGTTAACGGACAAGGCAACACTAAAAGGCTAGGGACTATTGAGAATGGTCAAGCAGTCCTCATCATGGAGGTGAAGCAGTATGATGTTGGAACACTATAGGGGATCAACAAGAATTTTAAGCGGTATCAGAGCTCTAGAATTCTCTTAAGATATGGTAATAAATAATGTCCTAAATGAATTAAGTAAAGGCATAATTTATAGATTTTGATAGGGACATTTCGATCTTTATTCAAAATATATTGAAGTATTCCTAGTTTTTTTTATCATAAATGAACATTATATAACCCTTTGATGATTAAAAAATGGTTAAGGATGACAACTCCTTGTACAAAGATGTACGTTGACTTATTTGGACTACACCAATTTATGATTTTGAAAAATTTCCAACAAATTAGTGTTTAAAATTATGCAACTTGAATAGCGTTTTAGGCTGAGGAGCATCCAATCTTCATTTTGAGGTGCACTTTCAAGAGCATGCAATGAGATGTATGCCTATATTATGGGTTTGCATGAATTTCTTGGAGAATAATGAAGATTTTTGGTTATTAATAATGTGTTATCAAATGAAAAATAAATTGTGGAGGTTTCACGATAAGAATTATAATAGGAAGATTTCAATATTAACTTTTTTTAATTAGTGGAAGGAAGAAGAATAACAAAACTCAATAATAAAGTTACATAAGATATTAGCATAGAACTTTATATAATAGATGTCATAAAAATTCAATTTAGTTGTTGTTTTAAATAATGTTTTTATTGAATTTTATTGATTAGGGAAAAAAAGATGATTGAGATTGAAGCTGATGATTAAGTTTGGGAGTTTGTTTATGCAGTGGAGGATGAGGTAGGGAGGAAAGCTGTCAACTATGATGACTATTCTAATGGAGACTTTTTAAGTGATGCTACTGCAAGTGACTTTTCAATTCAAAGTCTGAAGTCATAACTAATTTTTTTAGGACTTATTTATTTGCTTATTTTAGACTTTTTGTTTATGTTTGCTTATTCATGTTAAGCTTTTTTTATATTGAGTGTTTGCATGACATTTTAGATTGCTCTCATATGCTTTCTTTAGTGAAAACCGAGCAGAAGTTAATATAATGTTATTTATTATTGAGTCTTAAAGAGGATTAATTTCATGCGGATCCACACGATTGTTGTAGTAGTCTGGGATGAGAGAAAATGGAAGAATGCAGCAGCAAAATGGGACATGAGCAAGCAAGTGTTAGCAAAGGAATCAGAATATAGGATTTTTTGTCTCGGATACTATGGCGAGACGAAATAATTTCTATATATTTTTTCTTGAATATGTTAGACCTTTAAATTAGCATACAAGAGGCACTTGAGGTTACTAGTTCTTAGTCTTTTATTTTTTAATCTGCTTTCACATCTATTTTTATATTCTCTCTTATCTTTATATTCATGTTATTAATCCTTTTAATCTACAAAACCATACACTGTTGCAATGCTGAACTTCTCCTTTGTATGGATTTGATTTGGTTCCCTTGTAATTTGACCTTACTTTTTTTTGGTATACCCGGTTTGCCCATGTTTTGCTATTTCCCAAGGAATTTCTATTTAATACTTTCAATTGTTTTGGGCTCGCTCTCTGTGGCAATTAGAATCCTGAATTTTGTTCTTAACAGGTTGTGAGGCAGAATGGATTATGACGTTACGATTGATCTGTAACATTGTTTGGCATCGTCTAAAGCAAAATTCATCATTACTGTATCTTGGTCATCATGTATTATCCAAGAAAAGGAGGGTTTGACCAACTTTCCTAAGGAAAACAATGGATGCATGTGGAGCTACATCATTACAGTTATCAGATTTGAAGCAGCTCATCAATATAGAAATTTCTGAGTTTCTTATTATCTGCTCCCATTCTAGCTATCACTTTAGAGAATAGCTATCTCATTCCCAGTAGGATACCATGGAAAGGCAATTTAAAAGTAATCATGTGTCGCAACTTGACACTTACACGTCAAGTGTGGGTGTTGTTAAACCATCATCTGATATTGGTTTTACTTCTGATTTACTTGAAGAAAGGAAAAAATCTAATGTTCTGCTTCGTTCTCAGTCAGCCAATTGCGTTACTATGCCCCCTTCTACAAGTTATACGTATGCAGAAGGGTATCTACCCTCATCAGATAAATTTTCCCAAGAATTTAATGAAAGCTCTTGGTGCCCTGCTTCACTTGAGGATATTCTCGACTATCCTGATAGTGTAACGGCTGCGAGCAATCAAATTCAGAGCAATCGTGCTATGAATGCTTGTTCTAAAGAGCAGAATGAGTTGGCAGACCTGACAGAGTTGATGAATGATTATTGTCTCGAACTTTTTAATGAATCAGATGATAACAATGTTCAACCGAAGGTAGCTTCAAGATTTTTTAGATAGTCTCAGTCGTACTTTTGTTGGATTGCCTACCTCATAAATAGTAATATGTTACAAGTTACTAAGAAAATGATTTTTTTTCCAAAAACCAATCTCCACTATTTTCCTTTATTACTTTTTGTAAATGGATATTAAACTTGAATAGCTATAAAAAGTTTGTCTCTATTGATGCTGCATGGTGATCTGTGCTTCTTTCGTTGGATTTGTCTATATTGAAAATCAAAAGGAGGTTCCGAATGATGATGCTTATAGTTTGCTATCTACTTGGTATGCACATGCTATAACTATTATTTAGCAACGTTCTTTGTAATTAAATATGTTGCTATTTCTCATTTATTAGGGTGATCAACCATTATCCAATGCTTCATTGCATCAGCAGAGTAAATATCCGTCAATTTCTTCTTCTATGGAGCTTGGTTCTGTCAGTTGGCTCTCACCTTCAACCACGGCATCTGCAACAAAGCCTCGCATGCGATGGACCCCAGAACTTCATGACAAATTTGTGGAAGCTGTAAACCACCTTGGTGGAAGTGAAAGTAAACTGCTTGTTTCTGTGAATCATTGTTTGATTTGATATTTTACTCCCTCTTTATTTTTAGCTTCTTCACTTGTAGGAGCTACACCTAAGAGCGTTCTTAAGTTCATGCAGGTTGATGGATTGACCATATACCATGTTAAAAGCCATTTGCAGGTTCTAATTGCTTTCTTACTGAAAGGCATGCACTTAAATAGCAGTTCACTGTCATGCTTTCTGATTGTGTTTCTACTTTAATTTGCAGAAATACAGGACAACTCGGGTCAGGCCAGGATTATCTGAAGGTTAGGTTACTTTACTTTTTGAGATTTAGAATCATATCATTTCTTGTGAGCCCAATTTACTTTTTTTTCCCCTAAAAATGTTATCATTTATAATGTACGTTTTATTTATCTTACTTCCCTCTTTTGAGATAAATGAAAAAATACTGGACCTTGGTGTGGCTTGCACAGCCATTTAAATGCTGCTGGTTGTCGCCTGGTTTGGACTAGCAAAAGGCCCTTATCCACCAACAGACAGCATCCATTTTTGCAAGATGGCGATGAATTAGCACTATCGCCTCTCATTTTGATACTATGAACATACATTCTTTTGTTAGAAAGTCTTTGACCGCTTCATTAAATAAATGTGATCTTATTATGAATAGATGCTTCAATTTTCCTTTTAGGTGCTGTGGAAAGTAACAACAATTCATCGATTCAAAATCCATCTTTCAGCCTGAAATGGTAAGTTGAACTGAATCTGTGCTAGAAACTTCTATTAATATCTCAGCAGTAATATTTTATCCTATACGTCAACCAGACAATTTTATAAAGGTGAAACCTAGTGGAATTTTGTGAAGTCTTAATGGAGAACTGAATTATGAAATTAGAACTATTCTCATGGTCTTCGGCATGTGTATGTAATCTGATACTGTTCTAATAATGTTTTTAGGCGTGTTAGGTACTTTTTAGTTATTTGAATAAAGTACACTTTTGAAAAATATGTGTGCTGCGGTCCCTATTTAAGTTGTGCCGGAACTACACATGGTGGGAGATAATATCCCGTAATTGTAAGATTGTATCATGCTAGCTAAGTTGTGCATGTGAGTTTGCACTTTTTGCTTGTAAAATGTCGTGCTTGAGAAATAGTGTAATAGCGTAGGTGGGAGAAACTCAAGTTTTATGATTTACCAAAAATCGTATCCTTACCTGATCCTCTATCTGCAGTAGATATACCTAAAGTTGAAATAATTTGATTGAACCTGGATCATTTAGCTATAATTACTAGGAAAACTGAAGAAAGATAGTTATCACAATCCCTCAATCTTTCTATTATTGATTTTTGAAAGGCCAACAACATACGGTAAAATTAAATATTCCATTCATGCATGCTTCCATGCATAAATATGTTGAAGATTACACTGATTTCATTTTAAGAATTTGCAATTTTTGAAGAAATCACCTTAGTAAATAAATTATCAAATTAAAATATGGAGCCTTTCCCAGCTAAAGGATAGAATAGAGATGCTTCTTTCATTTGGTTGCTTCAAATAACCTTTTGAATTATTTTGTAAATCACAAAAATACTTGGTCAATTTAAAGATGGAGCCTTTGCTCGTTGATGCTTTGTTGAATTATCATTTGAGTTAGGACTATATTAGTTTTCCATAAGAATGAAAATGTGATTTGGCAAGTTTTTGAAAAGCAAAACTCAATACCGCGATGAGATTCACCCTTAGCAGTGCATATCCAAGTTGAAAATACTTTTTAGTTATACTAATATCTGCTTTGGGTGTTGCTCATTTTCTTAAGTACTTTAAACTACTAAGCAATCTTTGCCAATAATGACCTTTCTGTGAAGAAAACACTAACTTCTACATAGGTGCAGCTAGAAATTAAAGAACCTAAACAGTAAGTTGTGCTCATCGGTTGACCACCAATATCAGTTCTATCCTCACAAACAATATTTATATATTGAGAAGTTTTGAAAAAAAAAAAAAAAACTGATATTTATTTCTCTTTTTTATGCTTTAATACATGAAATCTGAAGCTATATTTATAAATAGAGGACTATATCCTCCTATAGTCCTAGGCTCCTAGCCCTTAATTACAATTAAAAGGTACCTAAAAGGCACAAGCAAAACAAAAGAAACCAAATAAAAGGATTTAAACTAGTTGCTCAAAAAATCCTCCTTAGTCAAAGCATAAAGCCTTTCGAATTTTGGTTTGATGAAAATTTACACCTCTCAAGCTAGGTTGTAGATGTTAATCATTCTTTGCTTGGACTTCAAATTTCATTGTTGCCACATGAAAATGATTTTGTGAGGATATCTACAATTTAGAGATGTATAGGAGTTTTTATGAGCTTCAATAATATGTACAAGGTTAAACTTGATCATAGAGCTCGCAAATGTATCTTTATTTAGTATTTTGCTCAAAAAGGGTATTAGTGTGAACATCCTCCCAACAAAAAATCTCTTACTTCAAAAGACATTACCTTTGATGATACAACAACACCATCAAGCCTTTATCCCACTACGTAGGGTCGGCCACATGAATCTTTTTTCTTTATTATGTCATGTTAAGAGTAAAATTCTGATCTAAATCTAATAAAGAAAGATCATTTCTAATATTTTATAACCAAGTCTTTTAGGTCTACTTCTACCTTTCTTTACATAAGCCAAATCTAATACATCTATCCTAAATGGGTCATCAGAAGGCCACCGTTTTATGTGACCAAACCATCTAAGCCGACTCTCTTTAATCTTATTTGCCGTCGAAGCCTCCAACATTTTCACGTATATGCTCATTTCGTATCATGTCTCTAAGTATAAAGCCATTCATCTACCTAGCATCCTCATCCACTTAACTTAATACCATGCTTCTCTTTTAATGACCAACATTCTGCGCCATAAAGCATTGCAGGTCTCACCACCATCTTATAGACTTTTTCCTTGAGTTTGAGTTAAACTTTTCTATCGAACAACAAGTCCAATGCATTCCTCCACTTTAACCATCCAACTTAAATTCTATTAATAATTCCCATTTATTTCACCATCACTCTGAGCAATCAACCCAAGATATCTAAAATGTGTACTCTTATTAATGACTTGATCGATCAAAGTCAGAATTCCCCCACTAGATCTATTATTACTAAAATTACACTCCATGTATTCAATTTTAGATCTACTCTAATGAAAACCTTTAGACTTTAAGGTTGACCTCTATAATTCAAGTTTACATTCAACTCCCTCTATAGTCTTATCAACAAGATGAATATCATTAGCTAAAAATATACACTAGGGTACATCATCTTGCAAATGTCTAGTAAGAACATCCATGACTAAAACAAAAAGATATGGGCTTAAGGCTGATCCTTGATGTAATCCAACTGATATAGGAAAATATTTGGTCAAACCACCTTGTATTTGAACACAAGTAACATCTTCTACATATATATGTTTAATGACTTGAATATATGCATTATTAACCCCTTTCTTTTTCTAGAACTCTCCATAACACTTCTCTTGGAACTTTATTATATGCTTTTGATAGGAAGTAGATGCGATTTCAGCAAAATCAGCGAACTGCAATATGAAATTCCGAAAAAATAAGGAAAATATCTTTTTATTGCAAGGGGAGTGGGTCGTAGGGCGGCTGACCACTATGAGAGGCATTTTGGGTAAGGGGAGTGGGTCATCGGAGGAGGGGGTCGAGAGCCACTTCTTAGGGCTTCGATAAGGGGCAGAATAGGGTTATCAAATGGGGGGACAGTAGGAAGGCAGCTTCATTGTGAAGGTGGTGGGATGGCCGACCACTATGGGAGGTCTTTTAAGCAAGGGAGTGGACGACCGAAGGAGGGGGACGGGCCGAATCATGGGAATTGGGTCATGTGAGGCGGAGGTAAGTAAGGTGGGATTACCACCCTCAATACATAGGGGAAATATGGAGGGATCACGACAACTGCTATATTGGAGGAGGAAAAAGCTACTGGGGTGGTAGCGATCATAGGATGAGAAAGTTGAGGATGCTAGTATTTGAAAGGGAGGATGCTTATGGGTGGGTGTACTGGTGGAGATATATTTCATGGTGAATGGGTTAAATGAGGAGGAGAAGTTTACGGTTACATGGCTATGTTTAAAGGGGAAAGTTCTAGCTTGGTTCCAATGGACGATAACATGGCCACTAACAGAGCAGTTGAAGAAAGCTATCAGCAGAGTCCCATCCTTCCACCTTGAGGACAAAGTGGGTCTTTGGGAGGAGAGTATTGTTAAACCAGTCCATTGGACCGGTCCAGCCAGTCCATACGGGACTGGCTCAACAAAACAGAGGCAAAAGAGTTCCACCTCTCCTGTACGCACGATCTGACTGCTGATCCTCATGGAGCTATTTAGGAAGGTTTTTGAAGGGGATTGGAAGAGAAATTTCAAAGTAGGGTCTGTTTAGAGATTTCCTTTTGAATGTTATGCATTAAATAGTTTGTTTTCCTAGGGTTAGGACATCTTGAATTTGGCTGAATTTGAGATCTCTTAGGTTATTTTGGGCTCTAGAGGCATCTAGAGATTTGGTATAGATAGATCCTCTTCTCGAATGGAGGATCAATTGTATCTTGTTATTTTTCTTCCGTTAGTTGATTATCACAATAAAATTATTGTTTTCTGGTTTTTCCTTTGGATTTGTGGATCGTTATCACTGATTTCATCAAGATAATTAGGGTTTACTTGGAGATTCCAATGATTTCCTAACACACTATGACCCACCTACAAGCAGCACTAGAAGACCTGTGTTTAGCACAACTTGCCCACACATATAACAACAAAGAGCTTGTAATACATACAACAATCTTATCTACAAGCAATGATGGTAAATGTATCGCCAGTGTGATGGATCCTCTGTAAGTAATGATAGAAGATCTGCAATACGTACGGGTCCTCTACGAATGCAGATGTACGCATTATATGCCACTTATGGATAGATGCAGAGAGACTTCAGTAAATACAGTATCCTGTAGTCAACTTCAATTTGTGAATGAATACATCTACCTGTCTATAGGCAACAGTAGCAGATATATTGTAAGAACCAAAGACCACAATAAAATACATAAAGAATGCAACAAATGCAAACACACACAATAGTCCATCCACAAGCAACTATAGAAGACTTGTGGGTGTTTGTGAATAACAGTGAAACATATACAAACAGATGCAATATACTCGCCAAACTACAAATGAACTTGAGGGATATGCGATGAATGCTACAATATCCTTTCAATCATTGTCGACCATTTGTGGATGAATATAGCAGTTCCTTGTGGACAACAACAACCAGCATGCAAGCAAATATAGCAACCTCCAATTAATATGCATGGGGAAATCAGTCGTGAATGCAACTCACTTTGTGGTCAGCATCAGTATGCAGAGAAGCACACCAACTCATATGCTGACAATGAATTTTCTTGCAAACACACGTAGTGCGGTATATAATGATTGCAAGCATCCACAAGCAAATGTAGAAAATTCATTATGCGTACAATAGTCTACCTACAAGTGACAATGAACAATTTGTAGTAGACGCTGAGTCATCTTTGTAGTTAATGATGAGTGATTATCAGGCAAATGCACTGAACCTCTGCAAGCCATAACAATCAACATGCAACATGGAGATGTTCACAAGTGGAATATGAAGAGCAGATAATGAATGTAGTAATATCCACATCATCAACAACAATCCAACTTCAAGCAAGCGCATAAATTCCCTACAAATTGAGGGGGTCAACGTGCAATGATCAACGATGATTAATAAGGATGTGTGACCTAATTACAAGCAGATGTACGAGAATATCTTAACAAGCATTACAAGCCATATGCAAATAATAGTGACATCCATAGCAATCTTGCTAGCAACCATGACAATCAAACAAAAGTAACTGTAAATATACACAATAGACTATGCATGAGTGGTGCTATGATGCACTTATAAACAAAATATAGAGATATAACAACCTCTCTATGAAGTCAACTTACAAGCAAGCACATTAAACCCTGCAAATGATAATGCACAACATACAAGGAATGTGACATGTCTACACACTGAGTGAGGGGGTCATGGAGAAGACGACTTCTTTGCCATCAATGCCAAGTATCTTGTATGCAAATATACCGATTCTCCTGTAGACAACAGTGACGACTGCCATCCTACAAGTACAAGCTAGAAGAGTATGATAAATACAACTCACTGACAAGCGATATTCATCCAGTTACAAAGAAGACATACACTTCTTGTAGGCAATAAAAAGGAGACTTCTCATGCATACAACCCCCTACGGTCGAGATCAATATATAAGCATATGAGCGCAATGCAGTGAACTTGCCTACAATTGATGATATTCCCTATATAGATATACAGAAGCATGCAACAAGTGCTAGGACATTTATGCAGTCTACAATAATTTAGTGACAAGCAAATATATCCATCCCCTATAAGCAGAGGAATTTGATATGCAATGAATACAATAGTTCACTGCGAATGATAACAGTCAACATGCTGGGAGAAGTAGACAACAAATGCAGATTATCTGACCGCCTGCATCAATACACAGACAAATATGCCAGCATGCACATATAAACATACAGCAACACCATATGCACATTTTACATTGCATGCAAATAGCTACCATAAACTCTAGAGAAAACACATAAACAATTGTTTTTAGCGTGTTTCATTGTTGGTTTTACACTGAGATTGTCATATCAAACTTTCATAAATTGAGTTCTTTTAACCTGTATTATGGTAGTTCTTGAAGTGTACCTTGCCCTGAAGATCATTTCTTGCTTTCCTTTCTATAATAACTACATTGGAGTTTGAACATATTGTTTATTATTTTAATTTTAATAATTGTTGATTAAATATTTTAATTTAATAATTTTTCAAATTTAATTTAAAATTTTAATTATTAATTAAATTAAAATAATTAATTATTTTTAAATAAATTATATTGAGTAATTAATTTTAAATTAATTTTAAATTAATTTATTAAATAATTAATCAGTATAATTAATTTAAAAATAATTAATTATTTTAATTTAATTAATAATTAAAATTTTAAATTAAATTTGACAAATTAATAAATTAAAATTATTAAAAAAAATTAAAATATTTTTAAAATTTTTAATTAAATTAATAAATAATAATAATTTAATACTAAAAAATAAAAAAAATAATAATTAAAAATTAATACTAAAAACAATCAAATTACATATGATCATTTTTATAATATTTTTTTTCTGGACTGCATTTAGCTTGCAGTGTCCAATTAATTTAATAGGTATATTGTTGCAGCTAGTTGCAATCGATTTGATGATTTTGTTTTCTTTCAATGGTAGTGGAGACATCACTGAAGCATTGCGGCTCCAAGTGGAACTGCAGAAACGGCTCCATGAACAGCTTGAGGTACAACTTAAGTTTTATCCTTGCGAGTGTGCTGAATTTAAAATGAAATGCGACCTCATTTAATTTGAAACCTATTTTACATAGAAAAACAAATCACCGAATATTGTTGTTTTTTCTTTTCATATTCAAGTTCCGTTTCTCTGTTTTCAGCGATTTCACCTTCAGCTCCTTCCTCGGCATATAAATTCATGTCAAATAGCATTTTATGGACATTGCTTGCAATTTGGGAACTAGTCCATATGGAATGTACAATAACTGACCTGAAATATTTTTTTATCTTGTATAACTTCCAGCAAGTCGGCAAGTACTACAACAACAACAACAACAATAAGCCTTTATCCCTCTACGTGGTGTCGGCTACATGAATCCTTTTTCTCCATTGTGTCCCATTAAAAGTCAAATTCTCGTTTAAATCTAATAAAGAAAGATCATTTCTAATATTTTCTAACCAAGTCTTTTTAGGTCTACCTCTATCTTTCTTAACATAAGTCAAATCTAATACCTCTACTTTCCTAACCGGATCATCGGAAGGCCGCCGTTTTATGTGACCAAACCATCTAAGGCGACTCTCTCTAATCTTATCTTCTACTGGAGCTACTCTAACCTTTTCATGTATATGCAAGTACTTCAATAGCATATAAATATTCTGTTCTGAATACTAGTGACTGAATTATTTCTAGTTTTGCAACTTTGAGGCACGCCCTTTTGTGGTTTTGCTCAATTTGAATTATTAAAGGATCACATTTACTTTGAAAATTTACTTTACATCCAGGATAATTGATTTTGAAAATAATTCGATCCTTCCGTGGTCAATCAGTTCTTTATGCGTATTATTATTTTCACTCATTTACAACTAATATTCTTTTGTTTTATGTAATTATGTTAAAATTCATTATAATTTCATCATCAGAAAATAGCATTTTATGGGCATTGCATACATTTTTGTAAATCAGAGCATTGATAAAATAGCATTTTATGTGCATTCGGACAAGACAAACATGATTCTACTTTAGGCCTGTTTGGTTGGCCGTAATTTTTCCGTTTCCGATTTCAATTAGTAAAAAAATCATTATTTTACTGTTTGTTTACGCCACTTTTTCAAAATATATTTAGCTATACCTCCGTATTTTTGCCGATTTGAGAAGAAAAAAAATACTTATCCGTTGTAATACCTACATTCAAGAACGAAAAAAACGTCAAGAACGAAAAAAACGTCGGGGGAAACCAAACGAGGCCTTAGTTAGACTGGGTGCCGCACTTTGTTTCTGCATGTTTTCTTTCATTCCAGAAAATCATTTTTCTGTTTTTTGGCACAATTTGTATGCGCCGATTCCTATTTACTGCCAGGATCTTTGGCAGATAGGTATTCGTTAGCCTTTCTCACCGTTTTTTTTATCCAAACAGGTTCAGAGAAAACTTCAGTTGCAAATTGAAGAACAAGGGAAACACCTACAAATAATGTTTGAGAAACAAAAGGACGGGTTTGACAAGCTCAAAGCTCCTTTGCCATCTGAGCGTTTATCTGAACCAATGGAGAATGAAACCTCAGAGAAAGATCAGAAAGAAACGGAAAGTGTGCATCACATGAAAGAAATTTTTTTGGAGGTGGAAGATATTCATAAACTTACTAATCATCAATCAAATCCTCCTGATGATATCAGACCGTCCCCTGCCTGTGAATCTGATCAGTCACCGCCAGAAAAACGCAAAAGAGGTGAAGATGACGACAGATGTTCTAAAAGATTGTGCTAAATAATTTATATTCACCATTTTCTTTTTGCAGAAATCATAACCTTGAACTTGTTCAAAGTGATCTTTGAAATAGTTATATGCAGTCATTTTGATTTCAACTATATTATTCAAAATAGTCATCATATTTATGAATTCAAGAAGATTATTTTGGCTTAGATTTGTGAAATGAATGAACTGAAGAAGATTTATTAGATCTTATGTGACTAAAATAAGCTTCTATTACTATTTTTCCATTTTTTTTTTAATTCTGTTAGTCTTTATGTGATTTGCAGTAGAAGCTTTGATAGTATAATTATGACTTCCTCATTTATTTCTGTTGTGTATTAATCAACATTTTGGAAATTAAACCTGACAAAAGCATCACCAGTTCTAAGTTCCTGCCTAGAACCAAAAAGTGTTCTTGCTGGACATTACAAGTTGAACGGAAATTTTAACTGAAATCATATTACCCTGATGCATTTTTCTTTCCAAAGATTTTATTTGGGATAATTTTTTTATTGCTTTCTAAAACAATTTTTTAGTACAAATATTCCTAGTTTAACAATTTTATTATTAAAAAATTACTTTAGAAAGCAATAGAAAGTTATCTCAAACTTCAAAATAGAAACTTGGGATTAACAAAAAATAGTAAAATAGTTGTTTTATTAATAGTTTTTAAAGCAATTTTTTAGTACAAAATTTTATTTTTTTTACTAAAAAATTATCTTAAGAAGCAATAAGAAAATTGTCCCAAATAAAACTTAACATTACTCTCTTCAAACTTAAAATAAATCAGTCAAACAATAATATGTTTTGTTTCCTGCTTCTGCTTTGGTGGTTAAGGGCTGTTTGGTAGCAGGATTTGGCCTAAAGCATACCAAACAACAACAGCAAATATTTATTTAATTTATCTAGATGAAAGTTAATGTTTAATTTATTCAAAAAATTAGTGATTAATTTATGCTTAAGATGATCAATTAGGATTAGTATTATTAATTAGGATAACCATATAATAGACCCATCCACTATACATCATAAAACCTAGCTTTGCTTTAGCATTTCTTCATCCCCATCTACATCGAGGTTTGCCTTACTGTATCTCAAAGCACATTGATTTTTACTTATCTTTTCCTATTGTATTATTTCATTATTTATTGGAAGAGATCAATTATTATTAAATAACTAAAATTATATGTATTTGTAAGATATCTTTTAACAAATTATGACATTAAATTATCTTTATCCTTATAAATTTTATAGTATTTAATAGAAATATTTTATAACCATAAAAAGATTATTCTATTATTCATTTTAGAAAATAATAAATTTATGTAAAAATATGGGGGATTTACATATATATATGAATTTCCCATTATTTTTACAAGAAAAGCTAAATTAACCTTATTAGATCAAATAAGGTTATATCAAAATGTTATTTATAGTAAACATTGGGAACTAGGCTGCAAAACGCGCCACGTGCCATGTTATGCGAATCCAGTGGAACATTACTGCCAATGGACGGACTAGAATTCGCCGGGCTGAATTTGGGCTGAATTTGGTCCATCCATTGGAAGAAAAACCAGGGCTTTCTTGCAGGGATAAAAAGCTTGGAAGTTGGAACCTACGCAAGCGCTTGGAAGTCATATAGAAATACCTTCACCTCTCGCCGGTGCATCTCGCCGGATTAACTTCTGCTATATATATCTCTCTCTCTCCTCTGACAGACCTCTTCTCATCCAATCTCATCCGCCCTTCCTAGAACTCATCTTACCCCTTCGATTTCTCCTTTTCATCGATTTCTTCTATAATGCGCTATTTTTCCTTGTTGCCCTAGGGTTTCTTTTGTCTGGATTAGAATTACTTGGATCGAACGATGGAAAGCCTACCGACGGCAACGGAGAGGCAGTTGCTAATCTCCTCCTTCTTAGAAATCGCAGTCGGTCAGACCGCGGAGACTGCTATCCAGTTCCTGCAGGTTCGATGGTCCACCAGCTGTTTTTATATTTTTGCCCTCACCGCGATCGGATCATTTATTCTTTTCGCTTCATGATTTATTGGAAGCTCCGCTTTTGTTGATCAATTGGGATATGGGGGCATGTAATGTGAGGCTGATTGTTTTAATAAGTTTGTTTTGCCTGTTCCGCAGGCCACAAGTTGGAAACTTGAGGAAGCTATTCAGCTTTTCTATGTTGGGAACGATGTTGGTGGAGCCGGACTTGCTTCTGCTTCTGCTTCTGAGTTGCCTCCATTTGATCAAAATTCTAGGTGGTTAATAGACTGAATGTTCACCATATGGAAGTATAGATGTTGTGCATGCCATGCGTACGGTTTGTCAAGCATCGGCTGATGTATTGCATTTTTTTGTTGCTGCAGTGGAGTAGAGAATGTTGCTGCATACAGCGGTGATGGCAAGGAAGCTACTGCTGATGAAGTGCGAGCTCCATTGCCTGTTAAGAGAGACACTTTGTATGGTGATGCTGCTTTTCTGAGGTATTTATGCTTTTTGCTTTGCAGTGATTTTTTCATGGTTTATGGGTTGTTTAATGGAAGAAGCTCTTGAATATTTGTTGGATGCATTTATTTCAAATTTATTGCAGCGCAGTTTGATACTAAAAATGGTGCATTCCTTCTAGGTTGCTACAATTGGCTGTAGGCTTTATTATAGTGCCATCACAGGTTATATCATCTGAAAGATAATTACTTCTGACCTTTCTGATGAATTCTATCGGTAAACGATTGGATCTATTGAGGATTACTTTGTCCTTTTTACAGTGCTCGCTATTCTATTTGCTCTTTCAATAGTAGATCTCAACGACATCTTCCTCTAAGTCCCACTGCTCTTGTTTCAAAGCTAGTTTCAAGTTCTAGATATAGGGTTACAAATCAACCTTCGGGAGGTAAACGTGAAACTTCACATTGTCAGACTTATGGTAGGCATACTGACAAGGTTTTGTGAAGAGCCATATCCTTATAGCCATAACAATATGTGGCTCAATCAGCACTAACAACCAAAAAAGCATTTTGCTGAAAGAAAAGATGTTTTTCATTAATGCAGGATGATTTGGTTGATTTGTAGGATCAAATTACTTTGATAAAGGATTTATGCATTCTTTGTACTCACATAACTATTTGATTACCATTTATAATGTTAAAATTGCTCCTTTTATTCCATTGGCTCAGGAATGAGAGTACTACAGCTTATCTAATAGGTATATAAAAATAAACATTAGGTCAATTTCCGTCAACAAATACGTTTGGATATCCATGTCAGGCGTGGAAATGACAAACTACAGGACAATTCGTTTAGTCATGTAAGTTAACATTTATATTAATAAGTTATTAGGTTCATTGCCTAGATGTTAGGTTTGGCCTTTGAATTTGTTCATCCTTCATGAACTTGAAAGAACTTTGGATCTAGTATTTTTCTTGAAGATCAACCCTCATGCTTTCTAAGAAAGCTTTTTTATATTTTATTCCGACTACCTTATGTACAGGAATCTAATTCTCTCATATTGGATATTTTTCACTGAACTTTTGTAATTTTTAAAAGATTATTCTATGTTGTTGACATAATTCACTTTTAATTGGAATAAATTGCAAAGGAATGGGTAGTATTTAGGGCCATCAATAGGTGGGAGAGCAGGCTTGCATCATATCAGGGACCTTTACCCATCATTTGGTTGAGTTTAGTTTAGTTTTACCACTAGTTCCTCGCCCATCTGTTTGTTCTAGCCTACAATTAGGTTGGTTGATGTTTCTCTATAGCAATTGTTACTTGTGGTGGTTTGATTCTATTTTTGTCTTTTTTAAAGGTTGCTTAGCGCAGATGTAGATCTCTATTTGATTCTAATGGCTAATTTGTTGTTAGCACTTAATGGTACCTATGGTTGTTTGGTCTGTTGAACTGGCTTGAGACTTGAGTTGTAGATTCATTGTTTGGTTATTTATTTTTGTTGCTTCTGTAACCTTGTCAATTAGGAAGATTGATTTTGTTAAGCTAAGCTAGTGACTTTTGAAGTCTCTTAGACGAGTTTAATATTTGAGTACTGATATCTGAGTAGAACTTGTTAGTCTAAGTGACTTGTGATAGGAAATACTCGTTTGCACAAGTAAACCTAACCCAAATCAAGTACCTAAGCCAAGTAAACTGCTGTCCGCAGCAAGAACACAGCTCAAACAGTGAAAAAACTGAGAGAAAACGTAGGGAGAAACGTAGAAAAAACGATGCAAACGCTTTTATTTCAATAAAGGATGAAAAGCACTTGCAAGATACAACTTTCCTTCAATTCGAGAGGAAGGAAAAACTCTCCAACGATCTCCGGCAATGCCAAGAGCCCAAGAACAACAAACCCTAGATCTCCCAAGAAATTCAAAATCAAGATCCCCCTAATTCCCCTCATAACTCCCTATTAAAACAATCTAATACAAAATAAAAGCAAAAGGACTTCTCTACCCTTCCTTCTCCCTCCAAAAACACTTAAACCATGTTTGAATTTCAAGTGGACCCCACCCCAGCCCCCCTTGAAGCTTCCGCCGGCTCCCAGGCCCGACTCCGCCTCGCATAGACTTGGACCGGCTGGGCCGGTCCAGGTTGAGCCGGTCCATGCTGGACCGGCGTAACAACTTGATAAATTTTTTACTCCCATCGAGTAAGGGAAGCAAGCAAGTAAATGCCTTTGACAACTTATAAGGTTAGCAAATGATGAGTGAATAAAGCCATTTCATTGTTAGCGAGCTGCAAAACTTGATTTGAGCTTCATGCTTGACTTGATCGGTTAGACCAAAGCAAACATGGATTATCATTCATATATCTCATCAGGTAAATCAATCATCTATTAATTATATGAGAGCCAGATACCCATTATTTAATTAAGTTATATGTATATGCATTCTCACAAAATTTTCCAACCAACATAACCATGGAGAATTTGATTATAGAATCTTTTTTAAGGGCCACAATCCTTTGTTTATAGATGAAATAAGTGGCACTGATGGTAAATCCTTGCATAGTGTCATGCCAACTTGCACCCATAACAAACTTGCTCAAGTGATAATCATATCTAAGTTGTATTGTTCATATTTGTTGACCCATACATTAAGAAACGGGTGAAAAGAAGTGAAATCAGCAACGCGAGTGACTACCAACGAGTGCTATGCATCACTTAAAAGGGCAAATGACCTCCGATCACCAAACGAACTGTGTTGTTGCGATCGGAGCATCGAATTTACATACGAGGGAGCCCCTCGCAGCCAAATCAGGCTAAAACGGTCGAAATCGATGATCAACATTTGAAAATATTGCGTGACACTGCCCAAACGACATCCGATTGTAAAATGGACTTCTCGGTTGTGTCCAGAACATCTAAGTCATCTAAAATTAATTATGTGCAAGAAAATCAGTGAAGATTTCAAGGCGACGACATGCAAATCGAGGCTAAAATGAAAATTCCTCTCTTATTATTTTGTTATTTTAAAATAATAATAATAATTATATTATAATTAGCAATAATAATTAAAATAAAAAACCAATCAAAAAAAATAAATTACCTTGTACCTGTTATGTACCGACGCCGTTCACATCCTCAAATTCCGCTGAAATCCTTGTAGATCGGCGCCGAAACAGTCCGCAAATTGCTCGTCCCGCTCCCGCTGATAAAACGAAGATGAAATGTTCTTCATTTTGATTTTGCATGTGTTAGGAACTCACATGGAGTGATGGGACTATGCAAGAATGCTTGGTTGGTGCTTTTTGGTAAATAATAATTACTTGTATTGAAAACTCATTTAAAAGTTTGAATAGATTAAATTTAAATTAATTTATTAAATTTTAATCTAAAATCATTAAATTAGTTTATCTAATTATTTAAATATAAAAACACTTGGGCCAGTCCGTTTTAATAAATTGGGATTGGTTTGATGGTTGAACCAACGGTTCTTGCCGGTTTAGTCCGATTTAATGTAAAACTGATTTTTGAGATGGATCGAATTGACAATCTGACCGGTTCATAGTTGAATTTGTTGAATTGGCTGGTATGGACCGGGTTTTAAAACCATGATAAATACAATTATAATTTTGAGTAAAAGTTATTGGCATTTTTTATTTAACTCTACACAATAGTCAAAACTGCAGAACAGACTCCTGAGATGCAGAAGCTGAAGGACTTCCGCACAGAACAAACTCTTACGTGCTATTAGAGTTGGATGAGCACTGCAGCTTGCTTGATTTGATGTTGTTAGATAAATAAAAAAAAGAACTTATCTTGATACGATAAAAAAAGAACTTCTCTTGATACGATATTGTTAGATAAATAAAGTTTCTATTTTGCTTCTAATGGTGAATTGAAATCTTTATGATATGATGAAAATATTTCTATTGTTCTGCTTTTTTAGTTTATTTTACCTTTTTCACATACCTTGTTTGTTTTTGTTTTTAGTTCATTCAATGGCTATTTTAGTGGGAGAGATTGTTCATCTTAGTTTTCTATATTTTACAGTGCCTATTTCTTGTTTCAATTGTTTTTTTTTTTTCAGTGTCGATAACTTAATTATATGCAATAGTTATGTTTTTCTTTCCAACAACCTATCCAGAAATTCATTAGCATACTTTTCAAAATTCTTTGTTTTGACATTTCAGACAACAACCTAGTTCTGTGGTTGCTTTTCGAAACTTTGAAGAGGAGTCAAGAAGGCCTGCGGTTTGGGAGTCTGAACAAAATACTGCATCAACAGCAAATGGGGGCCGTGATAATCTTGCTTCTCTATACCGCCCTCCTTTTGCTTTAATGTATAATGGATCATTTGATAAGGTATAATCTATCTTGTTACAAGTTTTCATTGTCTTTTTAGTTACTTTTTAGCAGCTGCAATGTCAGTTATAGAAGCATCTTTAATGAAATTTCTTATGGCTCTATGATTTTAGTCATATCATCTGGTCAAATACATACCTCTTTTTTTAACTGAAGATAATGTAAATTGTTTAGATTCAGAATGATAACTGATTTTATTCTCCCCACTGCCCATGCGATGGAAAATTCCTTGAGTTTGTGTCTGAACTTGCAATGATTTCTGTAGAATTTTTTGTTAGTTTTCTTGAATGAGTGAAGGTTTCTAACTGACACTCATTTCTTTTTCTCTTAGGCTCTAACAAATCCTTTTTAGTTTGGGATAAGAATCATCAGTAGAATATAGTGTTACTTGCAGATTATTTTGTTAATTTTTGCACTGTTGTTTTCTTTTATTTGTCATTGCAGATACTTTGTTTTGGAATTTTTTCTTCTTTTTCATTTGGGCTGGGGTTGCACTTCTGATAGCTTATTTCAAGGGAATTTATGAGGTTGGGGAAGGGGGAGGATCGTGCTATTCTCATTTCCAGGAGAAAACAGTGTGGTTTGGACTTTGGAGTAAGTAAAGCCCATTAATTTTGATACGTGCTATTCACATTGCCAGGAGAAGAGAGGGAAAGAGTGGCTTGGATTGGCTGAAGTAAAGCCCATTAATTTTGATACAGGCTATAATGAATGTAAATGACCATATGATAGTGATTAAGACATGTATGATGAAATATAGATGGGCTTGACGTCAGTCTTGTGGCTGCTGGCTAAGATTTTGCTTTGGATAGCTTAGTCTTACGACTTGGGAGGGAAGTTGGATTTACATGGCTGGATTATAGTGCTACGGTTGCAATTTTTTGGAATAAGGCTAATATGATGATTTATGATGTCTATATATTGGCTATTATTTTTTTTTTTCATATTCATTTAAACACGATTATATTTCAATTGTTTTTTTAAACATGCTGATGAAAAGTCATTTTAATCCATATCATGGAAAATAGAGGACACATTATTCTGCATTCTTTTTCTATGATTAAACTGTGCTACAAGCACAGCAAATTTCTTTCTATTGGTCCAATTAGTGGCATCAATGATTTATGAAATTAAATGTGTACAAGCATTCAAATCAAATTGATTACTGTTCGTGTATCTTATTTTGTGTAGAATTAATTGAGTTTTGATATGATAATTGTTTTAAAAAAGTGTTTTTGATGAAGGACATTTATATAATTTCTTAATTCTTATCTATATCAAAATTCACAAAAAAATTTAGCACTTATTTTTTTATTTTCTTAAATTCCAAATAGTTTTGTTGAAGTATGCCCAATTGCTTGAGCTCGATAGTTCATTTTTTTTAAGGCTGGGTGCAAGTCTGCTAGATTTGTAGATATGCATGATTTCATTGGCACGTATGCAATTCTCCAAAAAAAAAAAAACAATCAATTTTCATGATAAAGTTCATATTTTCAAATTAACATCAATGGCCTTGATTTTACAACTTTTTGTATTATCATCAAAACAAATTATTTTGTGATTTGATGTTTTCTAGAGAGGGATCATAGACCACGGTATATAATAAATAGGTTGGCATTCAAATGATCGGGTTGATGACAACGCCAGTATTGCTACATCCTTTTATATGCCTAGGACTGGGAAGTTGTGTAAGAAGTCTTTTTTTTTTTTAATGAGGGTAGGGCTGTAAATGAACCGAGCCGAGTCCAGCATGTGCTTGTTCATGTTTGTGTTCGTTTATTATCAGCTTGTTTATGTTCATTTAAGCTTGTTTCGAGCTTTTCTGCTCGTATTTAAGCTTGGTTTGTTTCAGTTAATGAATATACATGTTTAGTTTGTGTTTGATTCATGTTCTATTTGTTTCATGCTTATTGAGCTTTAAACAAACGAACCTTGTCAAGTTATAAACGAGCTCTACTTCTAAATATTCATCAGCTTAACGAAAGAGCTTTATCGTGCCTACTAACAAACATGTTTGCGAATATTTCTAGCGATTGTTTCAAACTACCAAATGAGCATTTTCACAAACATATATAATGAGTGTTTTTTAGTACCAAATGAGCCTATCACGAACATATCTAGTTAGGGTTTTCGAACTATAAAATAAGCTTGTACATGAACACATCTAGTGAATGTTTTTGAACTACCAAATGAGCTCGTTCATAAACAAACGAGATATAATTCTTCTTATAAGAAAGCTTGTTCTAGAATCACTTATTATTATATTTTTAAGTTATAATAGACATAAAATATTTATAGTAGTTTTATTAAATTTCTATATCAAACAAGAATTGAGCTCCTAACAAGTTTTTTCTCGAGCTTCATATTAAGTTTGTTCATGAGCTTCTAACAATGTTGTTCATGAACATAAATGAGCCGAATATATAGTTGTTCAAGTTTGTTTATTAAAGCATAAGAAAATGTTCAAGCTTGTTTGATTGCTTAATTAAACGATTACGAAGACCTTTTATCGAGCCAAGCCTTGAGTAGCTTGTCGAACGCTTGGTTTGTTTACGGACATAAATGAAGGCCTGGTGATAGGGCTACATAAATTGTGCTTCATGCTGAATTTGACATAGGAGTTGCCCACTGAAGGTGCTACTTTGGGGTATAAGTGAGCCGAGTTAGCTCGAACTCGACTCGATAACGAGCTCGCGAGCCAAGCTTATCGAGCCACGAGCTCAATCTCAAACTCAAGCTTGTCTGTTAAATGAGCTCGAGTTTGAGTTTGATGAGTCTCGACTCAGAAGCTCACGAGCTAGCTTGAATTACTCTTTTGTTTTTTTTTTAAATATTAATATTTTTATTACATTTACAAGTTTAAAAAAATTTAAGGACTACAACATCACAACTAATAAAAAAATCCCCCAGAACTACAACTGATAAATGCTACTACTTTAATAATTACTAAAGAAACCACATTCAAAAAAAATATATATATATATAAAATATGAAGTATATGTTCCCTAAGCTGCAAGCATTATTTATCCAGAGAGAAAAAAGCTCCAGGTCTTTTATGTATAGGAAAAAACGCAACTGCAAGCTTGGTTCCTTCATTGAAAAAATGCAAGTCGTCGTCTTCTTCTTCCGTTGTGATCGTGTCAGCGGCTGATCGATTTTTTTACAGCGAACTCGTGAGCGTCTTTAATGTACTAGCAGAGCTCGAGCCCACATTTTGAGCTTGACTCGAGCTCCCAATTTGGTAGGCGAACGAAGCTCGCGTTAGGCATTTACACCCTAGACTGCTGCTCGGCTCGACTCGTTTACACCCTAGACTGCTGCTTGGTTCATGTAGGATGCTTTACGCACAAGTGTTGATATAAGGATTGTTTGTCTGAAATGATGCTTTTCCCAGCTGCATTTTTGTTTATCAGTCTGCTGTGTTTGGTGCTTAGTTTAATTATGATACTGCATGAAGAAATATTTCTTACTGCCCCATCCCTAACAAATCAACAAATCTAAGAGTTATTGACATCAATTTATTGGCACAATTTTAGCTCTTCTTCTTTTTGTGATACATTAAGTTTTATTTATTTTTGCAAGAATTTTAATATGTTGGTTCAGTTGTCTGGTTTCTTACTGATCCTGATATTTTATTTATAAAATGCAGGCCAAGTTTGAGGCCTCTCTTCAGGACAAGTGGTTGTTAGTCAACCTGCAGTCCACGGAAGAATTTAGCTCTCATATGGTAAAATTTTCTGAAAACAAATTATTTCATTTACTTTGAATTAGTCTTATGTAAATGTAATCCGGTCCATTCAAGTGATGCTATGTTACCTTGCAATTGCAAAAGCTTAATCGGGATACATGGTCTAATGAAGCTGTAACACAAACAATTCGCACCAATTTCATATTCTGGCAGGTAAATTTTCCTAATTGTTTCTTACCAATATGTTGATGTTGATAATTTTAAAGCTTTCATCTTCTTCTGTAGCTTATAAGATTGTGACATGATTTATTTGTGGTTTTTAATGCTTTATATTTTTTAGTTGAACAGATACATTCGGTGTGATATTATATTTCTCTGTTGTCATTATTCTCATTTTTTTCAGCATTTCTCCTATTCCATTTTGATAAATACTGCCTCTATAGTATTTTTTCAATTTCAGTACTGTTTCCGTTCTCGATATAGAGTTATTCTTTTGAGAAATTTAAGAGAGGTTGTTTTTGATGTTGATAGGAAATACTTGAGTTTGCAAGTAACCCTAAGGGAAATACTCGAGTTCGCAAGCAAACCTATCACTAATTGGTGAAAACAGCGAGAATAATACAAAATCTGGGTGAAATCAGCCCCAAAACGTTGGACTGCAATAAGAGAATCAAAGCCAAACAAACACGAAAATAAGATACAAGTGATCCTCAATTCGAGAGGAGGATCTTCTTTCCCAAATCTCTAGACAAGTTAGTCTAGAGCCCAAGATGCCAAGAAACTTCAATCAAAATCAAATCAAGCATACCCGAACCCTAAAACACCTCATGCTATTTAATACATAAACTTTCCAAATCAATTCTCCCTCCAAAGCTCTAGCTGCCCCCTCATTTTCTAATTTGAACTCAATTGGAATAGTGGGATCCACTATTGTGGGAGGAAAACATAGAGGAGTCGGGACTAGCCCGCCTCCTATAGACAAGAACCGGCCTGTCCCGGTTGGGCCGGTTTAGGATGAACCGGCCTATCAGATGTCCATGTATAAATTGATGTTCTAACTTCTTTTAAACTTTAAAACATCAAGTTTTCTGTCATTGGACTTCTCAATGTATTTCTAGGTGTATAATGACACCAGCGAGGGACGGAAGGTTTGCACCTACTATAACTTATCCTCAATTCCAGCCATTTTGGTTATCGATCCTATCACCGGGCAAAAAATGCGAGCATGGACTGGCATGGTACAGCCAGAACGTATTTTGGAGGTAAGAGACATTGAAATGTTTTGATATATTGCAGTCTTATTGTTCAGTTTAGACATACGATGATATAGCATGTTGTGTTGGAAAGCTTATTGTTTGTATAGTTGAGACTGATATTGTACCTCTCCTTTTTCCTTCTCTAATGACATTTCTTTTATTTAGGATTTATTACCATTTATGGAAGGCGGACCAAAACAACAACACGTGTCTCTTCCTCTCAAAAGACGTAGGGAAGGAGCAAAGGATTCTACGGTCAGCATATCAGGTATTGCAATTGTACTTCTCTTCTTCCCACGATAGGTCCATTGTAGGTTTACTAATTCTGATATTTTTAGTTCATATTTTTGTTTACTTTTGCTTGGCAAGTAATAGAAAGTACCTGGTCAGGCTTTTGTTACGGATACTGCTTCAATATCTATTGCCATTGTTTTGACTGGATTTGTTTTTTTTTTTAAATTTAATTATTCCATTTCTCTTAGAGCATGTTGTTCCACATGATCTATCCTTGTCATCCATGGAACAGTTTTCCAAAAGAATTTTAATTTTTGGTTGATTAACCATATTAATATGGGAAGTTTTTTAACATCTTAAATGGCTAATTTTTCTGACTTCTTTGAATTTTTTTTTAATCTTCTTTGTGATTTGGTCATTTAAATTGCATAGGATTTGTTTTTAGATCCCACTCGTTAATCCACACACACAAAGCCCAGCTGTGCATATCCATATCTACACAAATCTCTCTCTCTCTCTCTCTCTCTCTCTCTCTATATATATATATATATATAAACTTGCTCCCATTTTTCTGTCCTTCTATTCTGCCATTAAATGCTGCCACAATTTCTTGCCTTTGTACCCTGAGCCTTTAGTATCGTTTTCTCCCAAGTCATTTGGCTTGATAATATTTGTTCCCTTCTGATTTATTCGGCTGCTGTGCCATTCTTGATGCCATAAGATTTTTTTTTTCTGCAACAGAAAAATATCTCGACGAAGATGAGGAGCTGCTGATGGCAGTTGCAGCATCATTGGAAGGATCAAAAGTGCCTGTGGAGTCCTCTGTAGATGAAGAAGCAAAAGCTGATGAAGATGCTAAAAGCAGCGCCAACAAGGAACCTGTATATCCTCCCCTTCCAGAGGAGCCAAAGGGGAACAGAGAGCTTCTTTGTAGAGTGGGCATCCGCCTTCCTGATGGACGCCGAGTCCAGCGGAGCTTTCTTCGTTCTGACTCCATAAGGGTTGAGACATTACTGAATCTTACAATTTATATCTATCTTTCTTCGCTTAACTTTTTGGTTTCATTTGCTGAATTTTGGCAGTTATTATGGTCATTTTGCTCTTCTCAACTTGAGGGTGCAGTAGCTCGTCCTTTCCATTTCACAGAAGCAATTCCTGGAGCATCCAAAACTCTCGAATATGAGAGCAACGTAACGTTCGATGAGGCTGGTTTATCAAACTCCTTGATTTCCATGCTGTGGGATTGAAGGTTTGGATCTTTGACTGTGGACATTGCCAATGTCTAGAAAGCTTAATGTGCAAGTTAATTTTGTCTTATGAGGAGCTAGATGGAGTTCATATTGATACAAGTTTCTCTTGGGAGCAAAATTGTTTAAGTTATAGTTGTACGTTGTGTATATTATGCTTTTTTTAGATTTGATGACCTTTTTAATTTTTATATAATCTATTAATGGCTGGCAGATGCTATTCCAATAAACCATCTCTTGCATATAATTCCCTTAACAGCCTGCATTGCAGAACAATATGTAGATGGAAATCTCTATTAATTCAGAGGGCTAGAATTTTGGTTGTAGGGACTAGATCAGCTTTCCCTAGAATGACTTCAGGTTGAGCTCGCCAGTAAAGCTTAAGCTCCAGGTTATGACTCTGACGAGCGATTTCTTATTTTGTGCGGAGTCCGGATGGCGTCCGGAGACCAATAAAAATATGTCACGTCATCCCAAAATGTATCATGCTCGGTACCTAAGTGTAACCGAGCGGGAGAACCGTCTGGCATCCGCACAGAATAATAGCCCTTGACCAGCAGCTCATGAGGTCCAAGTTTATTTTTTTTTATTTCCTTTATATTATAAGATCTCATATAAATGAGGTGGCTTGTTTAGTAAGCAGCTCTAATTGGATCTCAGCTCGTGGGCTCGTTTAATTTAACTTTTGTGTCTTTAACCTTGTAAATCACAAAGCAAGGCTTGTTGCATTACCATAAACTATGATAAAAATTCCTGTTTGATGAGACTAAGTATTTTCACTACTGCACTGATGAATTGCTTGCTTTTCCATCTTTAAAATCTTGCATAAAAGTCTTTGGTTGGGACTGTTTTTTTATAAATTTTTAAAATAGTTTTTGAGTGCAAAAATATTTATTTCAAAAAAAATTTGTATTAGAAAATTGTTTTAGAAAGTAATAAAAAGTTACTCAAACTAAGATTAATTCTTTTATTCATTTCAATGAATAATTTAATTACAAACAGTAAAAAACTTAGAATTAGGACATTCATAAGGAATTCTGCATGGTGGTAGATATGAACCAGACCCGAACCCGACCCGTTTTTGCAAACGGGTTAATTTTTCGAATCTGAACCTGACCCGCTTTGAGTCCGGGTCAACCCGAACCCGATCCGCTTCGGGTATATTTTATTAAATTTTTTTATTTAATTCAATTTATTTAAATCTAAATTAAATTAAGGTAAGATTTATTTCAATTAATTTAAAATAAATCAAGATTAATTTAATTTGGGCAACAATGTTTATAATTTTTTGAAATATCATTTATTTATTTCATAAAAATCCTTTAAAATCTTATTAAATTAATTAAAAACGGGTCAAACCGGGTCGATTTCGGATTTCCGAGTCAACCCAAACCCGACCTGGTTTTACAAACGGGTCGAAATCTCTAACCCGAACCCGACCCGGTTCGGGTTGACCCGAACCTGAAATTTTCGGGTCGGGTTTTCGAGTCGGGTCAAATGTTGACCGCTCTAGTCCTATTTCTGCACATTTTTTATTGAGATTTATATTGACAAGTCTTCATAGAAGATAAAAACTTTATAAAATAAATAAAAGTGAATAGTTCTAGATAGGATTTAAATGAGTTTCATATAATTTTTATGTACCTTATCTTTTATTAATTTTCTATTGTTTTTCTTATGGTGTTACAATCTTTGAAAAATTAATTCACATTTAAAATAAATATTTTATTCTTATATCCATAATTCAGGAGTATTTTTTTTCTTAGGCTCTTTATTTTTGAGAAATATTGCATAAATTGAATGTTGATAAGCCATCGAAAATCACCTTAATGAGGTATAAATCAAGATGTGAATTGAAACTTCCACAATTAAATACAGGATTTGCATAATAGACAAATTCAATGATATCAAAAGTGGTCTAATTCTATTCCAAATGAACCCATATCAGATAATTGAAGCGTAATTGAAAACTTCATGACATTTGTTTGGTCGAAACTATTTCCAAATCTTGCATGCTTATAATTAATTCAAGCATCTCGAGAGACCAATCCAACGAGCCCAAAAATCACTTAATTTCAATAATATTAAGGCACTTAGTTGTTGAACATGTGCTCTTTGATCAAGAGAATCAATACAAGCTATCTGATAAAGTGTTATGAATTTTCTTCATATTTTCTATCATGCTTCATAATCTAATTTAAAAGAATTATTTTTTTATCTTAATAATGTAATTAAATCACTATAATATATATGTTATGATGAAATGATTTGTAATTTGAACTTATAATGACTCATGAAAAATTTATTTAGCTGGTCAAAATATGTGCTATTACATTTACAAGGCATATAACTCTAAAAAATGTATAAATAAGCCCTCACTCTCTTCATGAAAGGGGAAAAGCTTGGATTTAGGTTTGAGATTCAAGAGAGTTTAGAGGGCTTGATATTCAAGAAGCTTAGAGGCTCTAAGAATATCAAAGCTCCATTAGAGCACCATGTTCATTGTCAAACTATAACTTAACCTCTTCTTTTAGTGCATCACTTTACCGCCATCATTGTAACACCGTTCAATAACCCCCATTAGAAAAGTACTCGATATCTGTCATCGGAATATTGCCATCGTTAACACATGCCATGTATTTTGAATTTGCCAAAATCAAACAAATTTTAAATAAAATAAAAAATTACTTATATATCGATTTTCAAAGGGAAAATAATTTGATTAAGATATGCTTATAAAATCTTTGATTGGGATAGACTAGAATTTTTGAATTTTCTTTAAGAAAGGCATAAAATAAATTATTTATATATTACACATATCTCAATATAGATCTAAGAGCTTTGAATCTCATAATAATAATTATTTTATCAGAATATTTTTATATAATTTTTTTTAAAATTTTAAATTCCTTAAAAAATACATTCTATTTAATTTCTTCCAATCTAATATAAAATGATTTCAAATTATATAACCAAACAGCCACAGGTAATCTTTAAAAAAGGTTGTCACGTGTAGATTTAGCCATCAATCGTCACAATTTTCTCCAGTTCCAACGGCTCGCTTCACAATTTGAAATCTCTCTCCTCTCTCTCTCTCTCTCTCGCTCGCGTCCACTCCTAGGGTTTTTGAGAAGCTGAAAAATCTGTTGATCTCACTTACAGTCCAGTACTCCAACTTCTTGGTGACTTGGGGTTTTGCCTCTGTCCATCGACCCGCTCTATTGGTTTTCGATTTGTAGGGTTTTTATACTAGCGACAATAATTCTTAATTCTTTTGGTGTAATCTATAGGGTTCCGAGTTTTTTATTATGTTGTTCCAGTCGATGGATATGCCCCAGGAGACCGACGATTACATCAGAGAATCCATCGAGGGTTCGCTAGGCCTCCCAATATCGGAGAAAACTCTCAGGCTGAAGCTTCTCGCTTCAGAGGACGAGCGTCACCGCCTCCAAGATCAGATCTTCTTCTTGCAGGACCAACTCAAGGAGTCTCATAAGCGGCTTCAGCTTTGCAAGGTTCGTTCTCTTAATTTTCGCCGGCCAATTTATTTCTTCTTTAATTTTGCTACTTTCACCCAATCTTTGTACCTTTCTAGTGTTTTTCTTATTACATTAGGGAATTTTGTGTATATTGCGACAGGAAGAGGCGAGTATGAATGCCCAGGGTTTAAGGAATTGCATACAGGATAAGGACATGATGGCTGCAAAGTGTGCTGAAATGGAGAATTACTGTGTTAAGCTGGAAAGAGAATGCGTGCTGTTTGAACGAGATTTAGAGAAGGCCATGGAATCCTGTGATGAATTGGAGAAGGAGAACAATGAGCTTCGCGCTCAGCTACATGATAACTTCTCGGTAAGTCCTCTCTGCTTTATACAATCAAATATCCTAAATCAGTTCCATTTAGTAATTCATATTAGTATCTGCCTTCGCAAGCATAAAAATAAAAAAATAAAAAAATTAGTATCTGCCTTGGCTGATTTTATGCTTTTGTTTGTTTCTTGTCTGGAAGTTTCATGGCACATGCAAAGAGTTCTAGGGAGGCAATGTTGATTGTAATCTATGCTAACATGCATCAAGCATATCTTTTATGGTTAAAATGGGTAAAGATGATATTCCTAACTACAATTGCAGCAATTCTAATAGTTGAGAAGTTATTACGTGTGGTCACCGGACCGTCAGAGGCCAATCAGAATGTGCCATGTCACCCGATGCATAATGGTACACAGTAAATTGGTGACATGGCGCATCCTAATTGGCATCTAGACAGCGTCCGGTGACCGTATGTAATAATTTCGCCTAATAGTTTTCGTACAAAGGATGTCAATTGGACTTTATTTAGAAACTTAAGATTTTTTATTTTTAGTTTTTATTTAGAAACTTTAGAGTTTAGACTATTTGAATGAACCTTAAATTTAGGGTTTAGTTCTGTTTTTGCAGCAAAGTTTAAAGTTTGTGAATTAGTTACTTCATGTTTTATAAGGCATCATTTGATAAGGATTTTTGTTAAATATTGTGATTTCAAACAATAGATTAGATTTCTAGACGTTTGATAATAGTTAAGTCATTGTTGTGTGGAAAAGTTCTGTTGCACAAAAAGGTTAAAAAATGGAACTTATGAAAAATCTTAGCAAACACGCATTCAAAAATTACAGTTTTATTGAAATCTTTCATAAGCTTACTGCTAAGGATGATATTTTCTAAAATATGTCTCTATTCATTTAATTTGAGTTAAATAAAAATGTATTATTAACAGTTAGATGGAATTTATGCATCTTTCATTGATACATTCTAAGGTATGCATATTAAAATGGAAATTGAGATGTGCATGTATGATATGAATTTTTATTATAGAAATTGGCATAGATTATTCAAACAAGATAAAAAATCTAGAACTTATTTTAATCAAGATCTATAATTGACATGGAAAAATTTGAGGTGTAAAGCATTATTTCTCGTGAATTGGGCATCGTCTTTTGAGAACCTTAGAAAGTCTTAGCATGACAATTAGTGGCTCAAATGATTGACATACAAGCATGTAAATTGATATATGTAAAATTCTCTTATTTCAAAATTCTCATTGATTTAAACTTTGTTATGGATCCAATTTGATAGAATAAGGAATTTTCTCTATAGCCTTTAAAGAATTTACCTCCCCCTATTTGAAATAAAATGGCTAAAAGATACTCATCTGAAAAAAAGGATAATGAGCTTAGTCAAGTTCAGAATAGGCTGGTGTCTTCTGGTTGACCTACGATATGTACATATAATAGGTGAAATATGAGTCTATACTTACGAAGCTTAAGTACACATTTCTTTTAAATTTGAATGATTAGAATTATAGAAGTTTATTTGAGTAATTCATGCATACATTATTTGTAAGAGATGCAAGCCTAAAAAGTTAGGGTTTAGATGATTTATAATTTTAATTTATAAATTAAATATATAAAATAAATCCTTTTTTTATTATTTCTCTACACTAAAACAAACATAAACAAGAACTAGAATTGCATGCATCTCCTCAACCTAACACAAATGATATGCAAATTGTGTTGCATTGTTTGTTATACATGACTTTCACATTAGATTTTTGAATAGTCAATTAATACTTAAATAATTTAGAATTTTTCGACTCCTGCCAAAATTTTGAAAAAACAGCCTTTGGTATCTTGGTTTTGCTTAACATTTTAACATTTAAGACAGGTTCTTAGCTTTGGTTTTGCTTATTGTTGTATCTTTCCCTGTAATTTCTAAAAATTGATTATTTATTCGCAATTGCAGGTTCAGGTATTAGCTGCTGAAGTACAATCCTTGAAAGAAGATAAGGAGAACCTTCGGATAAATCTGCAGAGAGCTGAAGAGGAGGTGCGGGGATTTGATTGTTTTTATATTTCTCATAATTCTGTCTCTCACCACCTCATTTATTTGTGAAGGTGAAAGTGCTATTTGAGGACAACAGATTATTGGATGAAGAGAATAAGCGACTGCTATTGCGTCTGCAAAGAGAGACACAACGACATAGATCTGACCGCAAGCTATCTGCTAGTGCATCTTCTTCTAGGGTGAGTAGAAGCTGACCATGAACTAGTCAGGGCTTTGTTTGGCTTATCAAGTTTTTTAGTGAGCGAAAGAATTTAGTTTATGTTAAGCTCAGTTATAATTGACTCAAACCCAAAAAGCAAGCCCAATCAATGACCATTAGATGCTTCGCCAAGTTTTGGATTGATGACTTACTACCACATGAAAACAAGTTCGTGATTTTTATATTACGTCTTTTAAGTATTATAGAAAATAAGGCTTTGTTTGGGATGGGTTTTTTTACTGTTTCTTAAAATAATTTTCTAGTATAAAAGTTAAAATTTTTGTACTCGAAAGCTGCTTTAAGTAGTAAAAAAATCGTCCCAAACGAAACCTAAACACACGTTTTTTAGAAGTATATTATATAGTTTTTAGTAGTAGAAAGTAGTTTTTTCATTCATCTGCATCTGAGGAGTTAAAGACTGTTTTCTTTTTAGAAGAATAGGAGCTTTTATCCTTGCCCATCTTAGCTCATTCATCTACATTTTTTTAATATTTGAGAGTTAAAGTAGTTCATTCTTTTTTTTATATATATCATATTTTAATTGTTAAACCCTCTATTTTAAATCTCAATCATTCAAAGATGTGAATGAATGCTATAAAATATATGATAAGAACACTTATGCTTCGTTTGAGGCGGCTTTCTTACTTGAAAGCCGCTTTAAAAAACAGAAAAAAACGTCGTCTCAAACAAAGCCTTAGACATTGTTTGAGATGGCTTTCTTACTGTTTCACAGTTTTTAAATACAAAAAATTAAAATATTTGTATAAAAAACTATTTAAAGAAGCAGTAACAAAACCTTTCCAAATAAAACCTTATTCTCTTAAAGCAATAGTTCTCTCTCCCTCTCTTTCTTTATATATATTTGAAATGGATAGTTTATATTTAATTTATTCAATAAATAAGCTGAACAATCTTGCCCAGGCTCGGCTTATATTCACTACCTAAGCTTTGGTTTCTTTCCTCAAGTCATTTTGCCGTTGGATTTAATTTGTTTTATTAATAGTCTTCTAATGCTGAATATAATCTTCCCAGAATTTTGTTAATATTTGTTCCGAAGCAGGTTATGGATTTTATAAACATTCCATTTTTTTTATAGGGAAAGCACAAATCATGCCTCATGAAGGGCAGCTCTTTTGGGCGACAGATTGAGTTCAATTCTGAAGAGCAAACAAGACAACCGCTTACTCCTCTGCATAAGCTGTCCCCAAAGTCATGAATCCTTATGAAGTGAGAAACAAGCTGACATCTCGCTTATTGTAAAGCGCCTTAGAAACCTCGGAAGCTTGCAGCTGACTTCTAACTCTTGGAAGGTGGTTTATAGCCTTTCAGTCTCTAACCAATTTGAAGTTTTTGGGCCTTATAGTGTTATCTCCAGATAGCATTGTATTTGTACTATTTTTTTTTTTAAATGCTTCAGAACATTCTAGTCTGAATTTGAATTAGATACTTTCAGTTTATCATATTGGAATGAGGTAACCGATGTCAACTTATAACAAAATACCACAACAACAACAGCAACATCAAGTCTAGGGGTGTCAATTTTTGATACGACACGAAACCCGACCCGAACCCAACCCAGAAAAATCCGGGTTTGGGTCAACCCAAACCCGAAACGGGTCGGGTTCGGGTTCATGAAATCAACCCGTTTTAAAAATCGGGCCGGGTTCGGGTTGACCCGCCAACCCGAAATTGACCCGAAAGTGACACGAAAAATCATTTTTGACCCGAAAACCCGAGATTGACCCGAGTTTGACCCGAAAACCCGAGTTTGACCTGATTTTTGACCCGAAAATTAGCAATTTTGGGTCAATCCCGGGTCATTCGTGTCGGATCGGGTTGACCCGGACCCAAATCGGGTCGGGTTCGGGTCCAGAAACCTGACCCGTTTTTAAAAACGGGTCGGGTTCGGGTTGACCCGAACAGTGTCGGGTCAGTTCCGGGTTCGACCCGAACCTGACCCGTTGACCCGAATTGACACCCCTAATCAAGCATTTGTCCCATTACATGAGGTCGGCTACATAAATCTTTTATCTTCATTATGTCCTGTCTAAAGTCAAATTCGTGTTTAAATTTAATAAAGAAAGATCAATTTTAATATTTTCTAACCAAGTCTTTTTAGGTATTTATCTACCTTTCTTAACATAAAAGTCAATCTAATACCTCTACTTTCCTAACCGGGTCATTGGAAGGTCACCATTTTATGTGACCAAATCATCTAAGGTGACTCTTTCTAATCTTATTTTTCATTGGAGCTACTTCAACCTTTTCATATATGCTCATTTCGTATCCTATCTCTAAGGGTAAAGCCACTCATCCGCCTGACCATCCTCATCTTTGCAACACTTAACTTAGTATTATGATTCTCTTTTAATGGCCAACATTCGGTACCATAAAGCATTGCAATTCTCACCACCATCTTATAGAATTTTCCCTTAACTTTGAGGAGAACTTTTCTATCACACAGCAAGCCTAATGCATTCTTCCACTTCAACCATCCAATTTGAATTCTGTTGATAATATATCCACATCTATTTCACATCACTCTGAACAATAAATCAAAGATATCTAAAACATGTACTCTTATTAATGACTTGATCGTCCAAAAGTCACAATCTTCTCACTATGTCTATTACTAATAAAATTACATTTCATATATTCAATTTTAAACCTACTCAAGCCAAAAATTGTGTCAAGTTCTAACAAGTCAACCTGAACTCAAGATTTAGGTTTTGGCTTGAGTTTATTTTCAAGTTGATTTTTTGAGCCGACTCAAACCAAGCCTGTTGTTAAGTTTTATATCTTACCTAATCGATTGAAGGGTCTACAGCTACCTTGGTTTCTTATTAAGATCAATGATCTAAGTAATGGTGTCGATCTCTTCTAAAAATTTGGTTTGAATCCATACAAATGGTTATTCATCATTGAAAAATTTGCAAATGATCATCATGAACATGAGAAATGAGGCATCATAGATAATTGCAACTTCTTTATAATATTCAGCCATTCAGGTTTTCCTACAACGCAACTAGAGAAGGGGTATAATGTTTATATTAGGCAATGGATAACAATATAGAAAGATACAATGGGCAATAGGGGTTGTAAAAGAGTCAAGTTGGCCTATGAGTTGGTTCAAACTCTACTGGCCAATGGGTTATGAACTCACGAGTTGAATTTATCAAAATATGAGCTCAAGTTCAAACTCCAGTTCGATTTGAATGAGCCTGACTTGTGGCCTCGAGACTGAATTAAATATTAAAATTTGATTTTAAATTTTTATATATTAAATAACAATATGCAACTAAAAGAGTTGTAAAATTTTTAAATTTGCAGCCATCAATAAAAATTTGCATCAATAAATACATTTGTATGGTTTTTCAAAGAAAAAAAAAATAATTTTTTTTTTTTAATTTTGAGATGAGTTTGACTGAATGGAAGCGATTATACACCGTGCATTTTCTCTTGCTATGATTGTTGCTAAAAAATTCGTGCTTCGATCACTCTGATTTTTTTTTTTTAAGGATTGTTTTAACAAATAATGTTCCAAGATAAATTTTAAGAAAGTATATTAGAATTAAGATAAAATAATATACAGATATTTTATCATCATTTTGTGATGATTTTACATCTGGTTTTAGGTTTCTCATAGAAGCAAGCCATTATATTGTTAATTTTCTCTTCTAGTGATGAGAGAGATTTTTGATTCAGGTTGGTTGTTAAATACCCATTAAGTACCTAGTGTAAAATAGTAATAGAATATACTTGCTTTTAGAAATTCCTTTTTTTATGTTGAGCTTCTATTTATCAGAAAATTCATTTTATGAATAGAATACGAGACATAAGAAAAATGATATTTGTATCTCGATGTTTGCTTATAACTTAACATTTACTTGTCCCTCCCATAGTCTATCTTCTCTAGGTGAAGGAGATCCTCCTTAATCTCCTTATGACTATATTTCCACTTATATCTCCTTTAAACCTCTCACACCTACATAAAGCAGATAGGACCAGAACTTAAAACAAAACAAAATAGAATACAACAAAACATAATATAAAGTTAAGGTCACATTACAGAATTTATAGTGCACTTTATCAGTTCTCACATCAAAATATTTATCATATGATCATAAATGCATATGTAAATATGTAAAACTTTACAGAGTTAATAGATACAAAAGATGCTAAACATGATCATAAATACTGATATATCACAATATAGAGGATGATACACATGTATGTTATTCATGTTTTCCAACTTTTATCACCTAAGGTAATATTCTAGTTATGCTTCAAAATATCATTTTGAGACTTTTGGGGATTATAATGGATCTCAAGTTTACCAATTCTTAACAAAGAAGTATTCAAAACTTAACATAAATAAAACCAACTTATTAAAACTTTACTTATTAAAGCTAAAATATTCAAAATAGAGCATTTTATACAGCAACAATAACATCATCATCAAGCCTTTATCCCACTACATCACCTACATAAATCTTTTTTTTTCCATTGTGTTCTATTTAGAGTCAAAATCTCATTTAAATCTTAATAAAGAAAATGCCATTTCTAATATTTTTTAACCAAGTTTTTTTACGGTCTACCTCTACTTTTATTAACATAGGCCAAATCTAATACATCTACTCTTCTAATAAGGTCATCGGAAGGCCACCGTTTTACATGACCAAACCATCTAAGGCGACTCTCTATAATCTTATGTGTCACCTAAGCTACCCCAACCTTTTCACAAATATGCTCGGTTCGTATCCTATCTCTAAGGGGCTATTTGGATGCAAGATGTAGTCCGGATTTCGAGCATATTTGATCAAAATCAACCCAAACGGCCAAAAATGCAAACCCAAATCTCACAGTAAATTTAAGCTGTTGTTGACAAAAAATTCCCTCTTTTCGTGGTAAATCCCAGAATTATGAAATCCTTCGATTCAACGAATTTATCGGGATTTCGGCCGGAGAAGCCCGTGAAAGGGAGAAAGTTACCTTTACAACGAGCGAGCTCCCGTCATTGCTTCTGATCAAAATGGCATAACTTCCGATCCAACATGAAATTACCTAAATACCCCCTCGGGCTTTAGGTAGATCCGCCCCTGACTATAAGCTTGTGCCAAGGACTAACAAGCCTGCATGACTTGAAAAAAACCACCACATAACAGTACCTTCACAACTATAAACTATACCACTAACAGTTACATTATATAGATGTCACAGCAAGAAGCAAGGAAAATAACCATAACGTTATGACAAGCTTACCTGCAGCAAAATGACGCATTCTCTCACGACAAAAAAAGAAGGATGACAGTGGCCTTCCCTCTAACTTCTTCTTTCCATTAAGTAGACAAATACCATTAACTTTGCTAATTCAGAATGAGACTGTGATACCAAGTAATACCATCAGCTGAGAAATAAACTCCGGATGCCCAGGCCAAGCAGCTCCAGTCACTAAATTTTCATCTGTATAGCAGCGGTGAATTGGATCTGGTTCCAGCCATGTTCCTCCACCTAGCACAACATTCAGCTTTACGGCAGGGTATGCTGTGCATTTTCTTCCCTGAGAGAAGAGTAATGGTTACAAGCGTTGCTGGTAACTTTTAAAAAGGATACAAGAAACATGAATGTTGAGAGGCCAAGTGAACGGAAATATAAAGGGGCTATTTGGTAGAATCTAGGATTTCATTTAAGTAGGATTTCGTAAATCCTCCAAATCAGGATTTACGAAATCCTAAGGGGGTTAAATCCTAAAAAAATGTTTGGTAACATTCATGATAAATCCTATATGACTGTTTGGCTATTCCATTCAGGATTTAAGAAGGTTGAAAGATTTGGGTAGACTTTCTTCCTTCCCGCACCAATAGAGCCAGAGGATTTCGGAAATCCGCCGAACGAGAGGATTTTCGAAATCCGGTATTTACTACGAAAAGGCGGAATTTTCCGTCGACGGAGGCTTTGATTTTCCGTGAGATTTGGTTTTGCATTTTAGGCCGTTTGGCTGGAATTTGCCTCAAATCCGCCTAAAATCCAGCCTAAATTCGCATACCAAACAGCCCCAAAAGAAATCAATTAGCGAATTTTCTAATAAAAGATTTAGTAGGATGGGATCCAGTTGAAAAAAAGAGAGCAGGCAAGTAATGCTTAGGTTATCTGCATTATGATTTTGGGCCTTAAAGCTTATTGAAATCACCTTAAGAACTCCAGCAGCAGATAATATTTGTTGGCCATGGCAGATAGATGCAACTGGCTTTTTACTATCCATGAAGTGCTTCACTAAATCAATAACCTTCTCATCCAATGCTAGATATTCTGGGGCACGGCCTCCTGGTATTACAAGAGCATCATAGCTAGAGATATCCACAGAATCAAACTGCTCATTCAACGTGAAGTTATGACCAGGCTTTTCACTATATGTCTGGTCGCCTTCAAAATCATGAATGGCAGTTGGACATATATCACCCGCATTCTTATTAGGGCAGATAGCATCAACCTTGCAACCAAGAGCTCCAAGAGACTGAAAAGGAACCATAACTTCATAATCTTCCATATAATCCTGAAAAGTTAGTTGGATTAGCTCTTCATAAGTTGAATTACAAGCAGAACAACACAGAATTATGTTTTGGAGTAGTTGAGCAAAATCTAAGTTAAAGAAGTTCCACAAATAATGATAAAATTCAAACAATACAAACTGTTATTTTCCTTTCTATGGTTCTTTATGTGCATCTCATAAATAAGAAAACATTCAAACGTAACTTTTACCTTTCCGAATCCAGTAATTTTTTCTCATAATCAAGAAAGAACTGTAGAATTGCCCATCTAGCTAACCGGTCAAAAAGAAAAACCAACTCAACGGGGAGCATACAGCAGTAAAAAAATTGTCAAAGAAACGAGGTTTAGCACAAAAAAGTGCAGAATGACACCCCATACTACAAATCATTTTTTCACCAAAAGATTATTGTAAGGTGCTTACGCATTCCTCCACACCCATAACCAAAAAAACGATTATAGGAGAAACTCAAACAGGTATAAAAGGCCATCCCATAGATATTTTTTGCCAATCAAATAAATTATTGCACAGCAAGCAGAAATAAGATGTGACTTCACGCCTAGAATTCTAAGCAATGATACCAAACGTAATTCACTGGTGCCAATCATCTCCTTCAAGATATCATATATCCAAGCTGACCATACAAGTAGGGAGGAAAGTGTGAGGGGAAGAGGTAAAGGAAGAAACTTAATAGAAATAAAAACCAAATAATAAGAAAATAGATAAGCGTTAATTGTGTTACTGAAATTTAATGTAAATTCAATTCTTAATTATCTACATAAAGTGACAAATTTACATCCTTAATAGATAGATTGTACTATAAAAATTCAAAAACCCTGAAGGAGAATTTCCACATTTAAAAGGAAAATGTGGGTGATTATATTTTATTTTGCAGCAAGTACAATTTTATTATTGATTTAAAACATTGACTAACACTATAATTTCTATATATACTTGTTTTATTTTTTTATTTTTTTGAATAAAATGCGAAGATGCATTAAAAATAAAAGCAAATAAAATACAAACCAAAATAAAACTCAGCCCAACCCTAATCCATCACATTCCTCCTTCAATATAATGAAGAAAGAATGTGGGATATCAACGTTATTGAGTTCTTCCCAAATAAACCTTTTTTGGCAACCCAAATTAGCACAAAAATCAGCTAATTTGTTACAAAATCTATTTGAATAAGAAAAAAAAACCTTGTTAAAGTCTTGAATGAATGCAAGATCCTCTTCAATTCTTCCTTTATTCTTCCAACTCTTCAAATTTAATTGAAGAATTTTAATAATGTTGTGATTATCTCCTTCTATGATTACTCCTTGAGCTTCATACATCCAATCTCTCATTATATTCTTCAATACTTGTTTTATTTTAAAGGGACTGTTTTATATTAAAATGAGGAAAATCAAACAACCTGTTTTATATTACAATATATATATGAAATGAAATAAAATGAATTATAATATGAAATGGAAAGTACTTAAAAGAAAAAGTATATGCATGCAAATACAGGAATTCATCTCCTTATGATACTGACAGGGGACACAACACATCTGTGCACGATAAATGAAAAAAATTGGAAATGAAAATGGATATACCTATATCGATTAGGGGTGCAACCGAGTCAAGCCGACTCGTGAGCTAGCTCGACCTCGACTCGGTAATAGGCTTGACGATTCAAGCTTATCGAGCTCGCGAGTCGAGCTGGAACACAATTTCGAGCTCGAACAACCCTCCACTCGACTTACGAGCTCATCGAGTAGCTCGCGGAATGAGTTGCTAGCAGGAAAATGAAATCGCGTATGTGGGAAAATAAAATGCGACGAACTAACGCTGGCCGGACGTTGGAGGGAAAATGAAATCTCGATGGACTGACCCTGGACGGACGCTGGTGATGATGACGACGGACATTGGTGAAGACGAAGAGAATGCTGGCGACGTTGATGACTGAAGTTGGCATGACGAACGGACGTGGATGAGCAGATCAACTTTTGAGCTCAACTCAAGTTAGAGCTTGAGCTCAAGCTCGGTATTTGACAGTCGAGCGCGACACGACCACCCTCTAACTCAAGCTCAACTCAACTTGTTTGCACCCCTAATATCGATGCAAATTTAAGCAGTGCTCTTGGAATAAATGAATTGTTAACAAAATTAAATTGAAAAATAAAATTTTAAAGAATGTTTTATAAATCAATGATTGACAGTACTCATATTTACATTAAATACTTATATGCATATTAAATTAAAGTTTAGATGACATAGTGTGACTACTTATACACATATTTCATTATTAGTACCATACTATAAAATTGTAACTGACCACTGAGTTTATTCTTGAAAGCTCAATTCATTAAATCAAAAAAAATTTATATAAATTCCCAATTAATTAAATTGTTGATTGAGATTGTTGTGCATAGAATGTTGGGTTCAACTAAAAATAGGTAAAATTTATTTTATTTGTATGCTTAAATAGCAATTTTTTATTGGGTGGCTCTTTCGTTAAAGTTTAGATGCTTATTTTTAAATTTGAGTACTAAGTGTTGAAAGAATTTATGAAATATGACTAATTGTCTATTCCCTTATTAACTCGAGACTATGGACAAATCAACATCTAAAAAGCTAGGTGGTTAAAATGCTTCAAATGACAGAAGTGAACTGCCTAGGAAGTATCATCCCATTAGAGAATGCAATGGAAAATTGAATAAATATTTTATAAAAAAAATAATGGGACCATTTATACTGTATAGATATGTTCAGTAACAAAGAAATCACTAGTAGAAAAATTAAATGTACCTGAATAAAAATATTTAGATCAAAGCGTACAAAATAAGAAAGGATGGAGTAAGAAATGATAATATCAAAGATATACAAAGGGTAGCACTTATCGAAAATAAAATAATAGAAATAAATTTAAAATTTTGAGCATATATATAATGGAGGACAAAAAAATGAGCCAATAAATGAGAGGGCATAATTAATATGATAAAATTTAAAAGGAAAAAAAAATTAGACCAAAGATAACATGACTAAAAGTTGAACTAGAAAATTTTAGTAAAATAGAGTTAACAACCCATATGATACTCAACATATATAAATGGAGAAGAAAGATTCATAAAACATACCCTAAATAAGCTTGTTGATGATGATGATCATGAAATATGATACTTGCAGTATAATAAAGTCAATCAATAACAAGTCATGCTCAACCATAAAGAGGTACCATCAAAGTAGTTATCTAAGCTATAAACTCATTTGGTTAATGAATATTAAAAAATTTAGAGGTGTCTCTGGTTTAGTCTTGTTTCAAACTTCACTAGATGGTGTTGACCTCCATTTTGCATCAGTCACTTGTACAATCCTATTGCACACTTGTAGGTTGATTTACCTCTTATACATATGTCCATTCCGCATATAAAATTTTTATTAATAAATTTAAAATATTTGTTTAAATTTATGGATTGTATTTATTAAATTTTCATGTTTTGATTTGCTAATGAAAATTTGTTTTATATTTTTATATAATTTTAAATTTATTTTAATTATTAAATTTATTAAGAAAAATGCCCTCACAGAAATTCTCTCTTCTCAACACGCATCAAATGATATCCGATTCGAGTGCAGATGGACTCATTTGATCCGTCTTGACGAGCCGAACGTAACAGTGCAATCCATTTTGCAAGATAAGGTATTGTTTGAAAATTTTTATGTACGGATTGAACATATGTATAAGAAATAAATCGACCAACAAAGTGTGCAATAGAATTGTACAAGTGACCGATGCAAAAAGGAGGTCAACAATGGAAGTTGCCATCAAAGATAAAAGTCAATTCCAAATTAACAAAAAAATATAAAATTGAAAAGTAAAAAATATTTTTAGGGTTGTATTGATTTGATATATTTGGTACAATGTATAGCTTAGTTCAACCTAGTTCAAGCTATTTGGTTTTCCCAAGCCCAAGATCTAATCCAAACTAAACCAATCAGTGTATTCAAAAGTGATCAAAATTGAACACAACCAATCAATTTTCTGACTTGTTTTTATTTAATGCCCCCTTACAATATCCAAATTAAAGGAAGAAAATGAACTTACTGTATGCGGCCAATAGATAATAAGTAAACTATGTTAGAAACATACCCCACAAAGAAAGAGAATCTTTTTGTTCGAACCTTGTATGGTACCACCAAGTTCTTCTACAAACAGACGAATAAATTCAGGGTGCCCTTCGTATGTTGCTCCTGTAATAAGATTACCATCCCTGACACAAGTAGCTGTAGTCTCTGCTTCTACCCAATAAGATCTTGCAGCAATCAGAACAGGCTTAACAGCAGGATATGCTGTACACTTACGCCCTTTGACAACATCTGCAGCAGACAGTATCAACTGTCCATGGCAAATGGATGCAATTGCCTTTCCGGAGTTTGAAAATTCCCTCACCAATTTTAAGACGGATTCATCCATAGCAAGATACTCTGGAGCTCTTCCACCAGGTATAATTAATCCATTATACTTCCTCACTTCAATTTCATCAAATGTCGCATTAAGTGCAAAATTATGGCCTCGTGACTCTGAATATGTCTGCAACAAAACAATTTAGCCATAAAAGAAGAATGAGCCTAAAGATCAAAATTCTGTCAAAGAACTTAAGCACAGCAAAACTGATTTTTCTAGTGTGAGAATTCATAGTTAATTAGTTGTCCTTTAAAGTTCATACAATCAGAAATGGTATTTGAGTTATTGAGTAAACATTAACTTTTAACCCACTTTGGGTTCTACCTCCAACTTACATCAGTCAAGTCATAAATTTGTTGAACAAAGAGCACATACCAACCGCAATAGCTCATAGCATGTCTAATTGTGAAAATATAAGAAAATGGATGATATTGTATCTAACATGTGATACTAGCTTCCAGCAGAGTTCATGTCTTAGCAATGACATAAATCAATGATGTTAAGCACTCTGAGAATAACTAGAGGAGAAAAGGACCAAAATGGTCATTCTCCTCTTTATAAGGACCAAAATAATCTCCTATTATATTTTATGACAATTTTGATCACTTGACTCCTTAAAGAAGAACCAAAATAGTCTCACCATGGGACTATTTTGATTCATTTTTAAAAACTTGAAGAATCAAAATAGTCCTTTAATATAGTTGAGAATAATTTTGATCCTTCATAAAGAGTCAAGATATCATTTTGATCATTTTCCCATAACTAGAAGCTCTTGAAACATAACTAGTACCCAAATACCAATTCAGATATGATATAAGCAAGCATTAGCCTCACAATAGGGCATTTAATAAATAAAAATCATAAATGGATCCAAATTTATCTAAAATATGAATCATTAACTCAAGAGGAACAATCATCAAAATGAAAATGCAGTTCAACTCAAAGTGCACAAATGCCCCTTTAAAGGTTGAAGTTTAACGAAGAAGAGCTGTGAGTTTTAGGAAAGCTAGTGCCCTTAATCTTAAACTTAGTGCCCTTAATCTAAGGGAAAATATGATAAATCATAAAGTAAATGCAAATAGATCAAGTGCCATAAATTAAAAATAAAAATAAAAATAAAAATTTATGCTATCCTACTTAAGTCTATGTCTAAGGCTAAACAGGTACATGAAGAATTACATTTCATATAAATAAAGAGAAATGGACAAATATAACAATGAGTCTGGCTGAGAGAAAATGCAATCACCTACTGCAAAGTTGAGGACTAAATGTGAAGGAGATATTAGTGTTGCTCCAATTACTCTCTTCTCCTCTCTATTATTATAGGCGTCCATATGAGAACTATTCCTTGTTATGACTAAGAGCTTCATCTCTTGCTAGAACTAGAAATAACAACACAAATTTGCTCTTGAAGAAGCCAAAAACTCACCTTACAAGCACCCAAAATGATTTCTTTTCTTTCTCAAATGACACCCACTCATTTCTCTTCCTCTTATTCACCTCTCTTTGTTGCTACTTATTGTGAATGCTTTAACATAATGCAACCATCTCTTTATAAGGTGAATAGAGATGGTAAATAGTAAGCTTGATTTAGTGAAGCTAGAATTTAGTAGACATTATCTTGATAAATCAAGCCCAAATGAATTTTGACATTGAAACCATCAATCTTGAAAAACCAAATCTTATCAAATAGTTCATAAAAAATTGACTCCATCCATAATAACCTCCCACTGGAGGCTAAATTTTCAATGCATTAGCTTAGGGATGATGTTTGACACACACTCTCTACAGCACCTCTGTCATCAACCACGAAGATTATATAAGGCTTTGCAATACCTCAGTCCATCAGTGATAAATTTGTCAAACTTTGTCTTGTTATTGTATTGTTCCTTTATTTTGATTTTTTGCTTATCATATAATATCCATCTATCTTTTGGAAGCTTCCACTTGAGAGAAACTTTATTTTGCACCGCTCTTCTAGAATCATCAGAAAGAGAATTCAAAGATACTACCACTTTTCTAGTAATTCACATTATATGCTTAGTACCATTCTTGCTTCCATAAGTTACAACAACAGTTGTAGAATCCAACATATCAACACATACATTGCATTCTACAACACGCAAAGTTCACTAACTCTATTCACCTTCACAATCATCACATCTTTTTAAACCTAGCGGGCGTTAGCATCACCAGAAAATCTATATCCTGCAACACTAAGACAATTAGAAATATTAAATTCTTCTTCAAATGTACTAAATATGACTCCATAAAACAATTTAATTAAACCACTATGCACAATTAACTTCAAAATGCCAAAACATCCAATCTTGCATATGGCTATGTTTCTTATGTAAACAAAACCATCAGGATTTGGCTCATATATAAAAGATATATCTAAATTAAAATACATCTTATTAGAACAAACTGAGTCAAGAGTCCACTACTCTTTATAGTTGTTGTCTTCAATCACCAAAAAAGCATCACAAATTTCATCACCAGAAAAATTTGCAATAATACTTGCATCAATTGACTTATCATTTTTATAGCTCCCACCTAATTTTTGCTCTCTTCTCTTCAAAATAAAATAATTCTTCATGTGCTATTTCTCCTTGTAATAGAAGCAAGTAATCTATTTTAATTTATTCTAAGATTTACTCTTATCATGGTTAAAAGAGAACCCTCACTCATAGGATATCCTTCTAACCATCAATAAATCTTCAACTAGCTTATAACTTCCTCAGCTTCGAAATTATATTTATTGAAATAGGTAAATTCTTTCCTTTAAGCTTATTATATCTAAAAATGCTTATAAAAGAGAGATAAAGAGCAAAAATTAACAAAGCCTGACATTTATCATCAACAATCACATTAACATGCCTCAAATCTAAAATGATGGAATCAAATTTATTCAAATGTGATTTAATAGGCATACTTCCCGACATGCGAAGTAGAATTTTGCTTATGATAAAATTTGTCGGAGAGGCTTTGTAATTTTATACAAAGACTACACCTTGAGCCATAAACCATCTACAAGTGTCTCCTCTAAGACCTAGCAAGCCAAACACAATCAAACCGCTGGCAGAGCCTTCTCATCCATCTCAGTCTTATCTTTGTCATTGTGATAGGTGTTCTGCTATGCCCCATGAGTGTCTTCATAAGTCTCTGTAGTACAAAAACACCATGCATCTTGGTTCTCCAATGATCATAACTCTTTAAGCCATCAAACTTTCCAATCTCAAACTCATGGCCATTATACTTTTCATAAATCAAACTCTAATACCAATTGATAGGAAATATCACCTTTAATCTAAGAAGCTAGTAAGGAAAACCACAAAGTAACTATAAAGGTAATCAAATAACATAAAAGAAAACACCAAATTTTATGTGGCTCGGCTTAAATAAGTCCTATATCTATGGCCAAACAGACATCAAATAATTCACTAAACTTTAAAAGTAGTACATGGAGAACTATACTTCACACAAAATTTAAGATATAGATAAAGATACCACTTTGTATAATTAAGTGAAAATACAACCATCTACTGCAAAGATTAGGGCTAGACGTAGAGAATGAGATGTTGTTTCTCTCTATTGTTGGAGTTCGAATGAGAACATTCGTTGCTAAGGCCAAGAGCTTCTTCTTTTCCTTGAATAAAAAATAATAATAATTCTTCATTCTTGAAGAAGGTGAAGAACTCCCGTTGCAAGCACTAAAAAAAACTTGTTTTCCTTCTCGGATGACACCCATCTCCACTCTCTTCCTCCTCCTCTCTCCTTTTTATTACTTCTTGTGGATACTTCAATATAACGCAACAATCTTTTTATGACATAATAGACAACAATTTTGAATTTAATGAAGCTTGAGTTTGCTAGCCACTATCTGAAAAATTAAGTGTAAATGTATTGAGTTATTCTAGCCACCTTTTGAAAAATTAAATGTGAACAACAACCAAACTGGTAACCCACCAATATTGAAAATTAAGATGAATTCTAATCCAAGATAGTTCATAAAATTTTGACTCCACACTGAACAATAAGGTCAAATAACTCAACCTAATTAGATTTAGACAGGCATATTTTGCACAAGTCAAGGGACCAATGTATCAAAAGGGCAAAGAATAAGATAATGGATGACTCTAGTAATTACGATTGATAACATGGTCGGTCAATTTCAACCAACGCCAAGAACAAACCCAAATGTCATTAGTTGTCCTAGAAATGAATCCAACTTATTCCAAAATATCCTAAAAAACACCTTTAAAGGGCTCAACTTTAATGAAGAGTTGTACAGTCAAATGATGCAAGCTAATAGATTTAGCTAGGCAGATTTGGTGGAAGTCAATTGCAAGGAAAGAATAAGATAATGAATGACCCAAATATTTGGATTTAAAATAAGGCCAGTATCATTAAGTTTCAACCAAATCCAAGAACAAACCTAGATGATATTAGTTCCTCGTCCTTGGAATGAATCCAATCGAAAGCAACTTGTTCCAAATATCCAATAAAAAAATTCAAATCTGGTTTGCTTTAGATCCAATTCTCAAACCCAAAGTACAGATAAGTGGTACAGGTTATTTAAACCTGCTAAATAACCACAAAGTGATAATACTAAAACAATACCAAAAAAAAAAAGCAAAATGAATAATGTAGTATATGACCATACATAAGCATGTAGGCAACTAACTACTATAAGAATTTTGACTTAATAATTTAGTCAAGATAATATGGGTTTAAAATAAGTGATTTATAGGACAAAAGATCATAAAATTTATTTTTAAATAATATTAGGTTTTAAAATTTGCTGAGAAATTTTTATTTTGATAATTTCTAAGAAAAAATTCAAACCTGATTCGAATTTAAATCATCTTCTCAAGAATCCCTAAATTTTAATAGATGGCATTGGTTTGAGGCGACCAAGGCTTGGGTGAGCTGTATGTACTGCAATGAATAGTGTGCCGTAGTATGTAGCTTCATAAAAATAGAGAAGCTTGGTTTGCTGGAGTGAAACAGAGTGCTTAGAGTTTAAGAAGATTGAAGTGAGAAGATGGTGGAGACAGAGAGAGAGAGAGAGAGAGAGAGAGAGAAGGAAAAGAGAAGAAATAGATTTCTAAAGCTTTGTAGTACTATTATAACAGTGAAATCATGGTCGTGCCAAAGATTATGATGATTTCATAGACATGTGGGAAGGAATCCATTTGAGGAACAAATGTGCAATTTTTTAATCAGGTTACTATTAGACTGATCCCTCCTGATTGGGCATTGAAGGGCCGGTCCATCCTAGACCAGCCAGGTGTAAGTGAGGCGGAACCAGTCCGCCTGGGTGAAATCCCACATCCTTTTGGGTGGGGCCTAGAAAGTTTTATCAAATGGGGGAGGGGTCGGCTAGGAGGGACAATTCAAGAAGGGAAAAGGGAGGGGGCGCTATTTTGGGAATTTGCTTGGTTTTGTATGCAAGCTGTTTATGTCAAGGTTCAGTTTTTCGGGAGGTGATTTTTGCTGAATTTGTATTGTTCTTAGGTTGAGTGAGCTCTAGCCGATGACTAGGGACTTGGGAGAGCTGGATCTTCCTCTTCAATTGAAGATCCAATTGTATCTTGCATTTCTTTCATATCCATTTCAATAAAAAGGGTGTCAGGTGTCCATGTGAGTTCTTCTTCCTATTTTCTCTTGTTCCCAATTTTTGGTTTGCTAAAATCAAATTTAAGATAAGGAATTTCACAAATTATGCATCCACTACCTATAAAATTGGTATCAGAGCAATGTCCTAGGCTGAAATAGAGGAGACTTCCATGCTGATGTTTGCTACGTTTGCCACTCTGAAATGCTAATTTCTGCTATTTGAAGACCATATTTGTTGTTTTGCTTTTTTTACTATTCAGAGCCAAGATCCGAGTACCTATGGAGGCCAAGATATTTGATGCCTTGGAAGAGTGTCTTGAACAAGTGAGCTAAATCAAAGTAGTGTTTGAGGACATAATTTTATCAATGAAAGATAAATTCTCCAACCTAGAAGAGATGGTGAAAAAGGTGTTGGATCTTCACACCAAACGGCGGCATCAAAGACAATATCGTTGATAGGAGGAAATGCAAATTCCGACAACCGGAGGGATGATCACAAAGTAGACATCTTGGAGGGAGAGGAGAGAAGACCTCCCCTAGAGCCTATTCCTAGGGAGGAGATAGGTAGAACGTATGGTAAGCAATGTGAGGGGGGCGAGTATGAACGAAGAGGTGATGAATTTGAAAGACATGAGGCTCATTATGACCGAAGAGTTGCTGATTTTGAAAGGACGGTGGATTTTGACAAAGGGTTAGGATACGAATGTGAAAGGGATGATCATGACACTTGGGGGGACCACCCACTTGGAGAATGGGAAGTTATGAAGGAATATGGGGGGAACGGAGGAGATTTGAGGGTGAGGAAGCTGAAAATGTCAATTTTTTAAAGAGGATGCACATGGGTAGATCTATAGGGTGGAGAGGTATTTTGCTTTCAATGAGTTGACATAGAAGGAGAGGCTGATGACATCTGATCTGTGCATGGAGGGGAAGACAATGGCATGGTACCAATGGAGAGACATGAAGCGGCCCATATGGAACTCGAGGGAGTTTAAAGATTGTATGTTGGAACGTTTCCGAATCAGCAGGGGATGAGACTTTTATAAGCAATTCTTCTCTTTGACATAGGAAGGATCAGTGGTGGAGCACCATGAGAGGTTTGAGTAACTTGCTAGCTGACTAGATCGGCTTTCAGAGGCTGTATTGGAGGGAAAATTTATAAAAAGGCTCAAACCAGAGATCCGTGTGGCAGTTAGAGTGATGAGACTTCGTAATTTGGGAGAGGCTAGATAGAGCTAGCCCACTTAATGACCTGAAGGGGGGGGGGGGGGGGGGGCTGAATAGAATGAGAAAATATGCTCATTTTATTCCCCTATGACATCCTTACATGGTAGTGATAATGACAACAACATTTATCAGAGAGGTGGTCAGACTGCATGAAATATCAGAGTCTATAATATTCAACCGAGATAAAGTGTTCCTCAATCACTTTTGGAGGGAGTTGTTCAGGCTACAGGGGATAGTATTGAAGAGGAGCAATGCTTACCACCCCCAAAAGGACGGGCAAACTAAGGTGCTAAATAGGAGCTTGAAGACGTACTTGTGATATTTTGCTTCAAAGAACCTCGGTTGTGAACCAAGTGGCTGGCATGGACGAAGTACTAGTACAATACTTCATATACTTTGACTTCACAAATGACTCCTTTCAAAGTGGTGTACGGAAGGGACCCACCACACTTGGTGCACTTTGGGCAAAGAAGCACACTAGTCTTGTCAGTAGAGCAATACTTGGAGGAGATGAAAAGAGTGATGGATGAATTAAAAAGGCACTTGTTGAGGGCATAGCATATCATGAAAAAGTATGCGGATGGGCGCAAAAAAGGACATCCAGTTTGAGATAGGGGATATGATATACTTTAAGCTTTATCCCTATAGATAAAGGACGGTAGCTAACAAGAGGAATGAGAAGCTAGCCCAAGGTATTTTGGCCCTTATGAGATATTGGAGAGGATTAGAGCAGTGTTTTATTGATTGAGGTTACCCCCAACCGCTACCATACACCAAGTGTTTCACGTGTCATAATTGACGAGAGCTAATGATGACCATGCATCCAATTCAGAGTTACCCATGACACTACCATAGGATTTGGAGATGGTGTTGGAACCATTGAAGCTGAAAGCAGTATGACAAGGAGAGGAGGGATCAAGTAAGTGCTAATAAAATGGAAGAAAATACTCGAGTATGATGCCACCTGGGAGCCATCAAGGGGGTTAAACAACAGCTTTCATTTTTCCACATTGAGGACAAGGTGGGCCTTTGGGAGAGGGGTATTGTTAGATTGGTCCCTCCTGGATCGGGCATAAGAGGGTAGGTCCATCCTAGACCGACAAGGGTGTATGTGAGGCAGAACTAATCCGCCTAGTTACGCCTAGGGTTTCAAATGGGAGAGGGACCGACTAGGAGGGAAAATTCAAGGGGGGAGACTATTTTGGGAATTTTCTTGGTTTTGTATGCTTTAAGTAATTTATGTTAGGGTTCAATTTTTTGGGAGGTGATATTTGTTGAATTTAGATTGTTCTTAGATTGAGTGGGCTCTACCCGCTGGCTAGGATTTAGGAGAGTCAGATCTTCCTCCCCAATTGAAGATCCAATTGTATATTGTCTTTCTTTCATATTTATTTCAATAAAAAGGGCATCCTTGTGAGTTCTTCCTATTTTCTCTTGTTCCCAATTTATAGTTTGCTGAAATCAAATTCAGCCAAGTAATTTCACAAATTCTACATCCACTACCTATCAGTTACTTCTCTCGCTATATTATCTCTCTTGAGTTATTTGCTATTTTATTCATCTTGAGATATTTACAACACTTTTGTGGTAAGATTGAGTGTACTTGGATTTGGATAAAAGTACTTTTTGTGTGCCTTCTTTATGCACACATTTGTTTGGCTTCTTATATAGGATTGAATCACCTCTAATCTCCTCTAAGAGGACATTTTGGCAAAACCAAGTAAATCTTAATGTCTTCTTATGGTGCTTGATTCCTTTAATTATTATTTTGTGTGTTCATAATATTTGATCCTTATAGTGTTTTCGCATAAAAATTAGATATTGTTTCAACAAATTTATCCATGTTATATAAACATGGATGCAAGTCAATTATTAAATAGCAACATGATGGAGCTAAAACATTTAAAATTAAGAGTAAAATCATGATGGAAAGAAAACATATTAGATTTTTATAGATTTAAACTTAGGAGAAAAGAGAACATACATAATATCTTGATAACAACAAACATTTCAAATTTGATATTATGATAATTAAAACATGCCTTTTCGTTAATGTAATTTACAAAGTTTTCGTGGCTAAACTGTGAGAGAAGTTGTTTGGCAAGCACCCTAAGAAGAATAATGTATACCATGCACTAAATGACCTGATACAGGCCACTACATTTACCATGAGCCATGCATCAACGAGAACATGGCTGCCATTGAGATGACTGAGATGATAGTTTGCTCTCACCCCTAACGTGAAAATTTAACAAAGCAGTTGCTGCCAATATGTCTTAGCATAATAGGTAGTCTTATCACAACATTCTTTGGGAGGAGTTATTTTGGCTCATTTATATAGGGAGCTTTTTGAGGATACTATTTGAATAGGGAGAACTCGGGACGAGTGCATCCATTTGGTATAGGTCTGGTAATGAGAGCATCTTCATGCAGGGCAACAGACATAGTATGCATTATCAACTCAAGGCCTGAGGGACAAGGAATTAAGCTACAAATATAATTTTTACACTACAAAATTGTTTTACCCGTACATGCTAACATCCTTTACATCATGATCAAAGTACTATTTTAAATTAGAAATGATAAATTAGATGAACAAGCATTATCTGAGAGAATTACCAAGAAATTCAACATTATTTTGTAGAAATGGGTTGGATGGGCTTCATTGAAACAAAGTATTGTTTATATAATGTTAAATGATACTCCCATAAGATAGCATATTAACTAACAAAATTATAAATCATTACTTCATAAAAAGTTACATGGGTGTCACATACATTGAGAGTTGCCATATACATTGAGAGTTACACCAATTGTGTTTGGAAGGTAAAAAGATCAATCTATGTTAGGACCAATATACTTTGCTGGGTTTGTATTGAGTTGCACCAACTACATAGGGTAATGGACCAATTTGGGTTCGAGTAGGGTATAGACCTAGAGGTGTTAGGGCTAAACTTCAAATAATTGGATGGGACTTGAAAACTATATATGACTAGTTCGCTTCCCATCATCAAAATTGGGGGCTATGGGATGTCTAACAATCATATATACATGTACATATGCCATACCATGTGCATGAAGACAAAGATGATGAGCTGTAGATATTCTTGTATGGTACCATTCCAAGGCACAATTATAATTACCAAAGGATTTGAGTGATCCTCCAAACATATATTACCCTCAAGCTCAATTCTACAGAGGGTTTGTAAATGTTATGTTTCAATTCATTCTATCCAAAGTTGAGAGTATTAAACCCATTGCCCACAATGATTTCTTGTTGAACAGTTTTTTACATAAGATACATGAACGACCAAGTTTTTGAGGCACAGGAGATGATGGAAGTAGCTTATAGCTAGCCATAAATTATGCATACAAGATTTGTGCACATATGAGACTCACCTATCATGTAGATGATTATGGATGGAATTACGCCGCTCAAGAGGCTCCACCATGTCGAACCATCTTGGGCAGCTCACAACCCAATTTCTACAACTTTGCCATCTCAATATGATGTCATGCCATCTTTTATTCCGCAATCCACGGCATATGCATTCCCACCAACTAGTCATGACATGAAGTCATCCCCAGCACCATCCCCACCACCACTTAATGCTACATACACCAATACAAAAGCTCAATATGTTGGGCCTTCTACATCAATCCAAGCAACCTTTTTTTATTGAGTGGATACTTCTCCTTTGGACGTGTCATTCCATAGCTAGGTAGGCATAGTTTGATATCAATCTGAGTTGGCTCGTGATAGGATGGGCACATTTATCACTGAAAATGAGAATAAGGATGAAGGGGACTATTTTAATCAACAAAAATGACATTAGCATCACACAAATGCTTAAACTTGATGGCAAGGATATATTGAGCGAGCATTATAGATGGTGATTATGTGTACTTCTTAATCGTTGCACTTCCTTTCTCAAATGGTTGCTGATGTATTACAATGAAACTTATCTTTGAACATGAATATCAATATTACTTACTCTCATGATCTATCCATTATTTGTTTAAATATTGCAGTTCAGTTTTAATAAATCTTAAACAATTACACGCATTCAATCATTATCAAATTAATTATGCTCAAATAAATATAAGCTCATGTTCAATAGATATTGTGATTAATAAATAATACTTTTGATATATTTGGTATGATACTAAAACTATAAAAACCATAGCAAATAACTTTTACATTAAAAAAAATTAAATATTTTAAATTTGAAAATAGAAGTACTCTACTACTATTTCAGCCAATGACAGGATGAAGTGACTTAGCTCCTCCCATCCTAAATTTAATCATTGAAATAGTTCAAAATAACACTTTCTCCTCTCTGAAAAGATGCCATATAGTTGGTTGACATGGGCCGAAGATGGGAGGTGAATTGGGATAATTTGAAAATGTTCAAATTACTTTGCTAGAAATTCAAATGATAGATTGCATCACTACACCACAGGATGTTAAGAAGCAAATAAAAAACAAACCACAAAATACATAAATGGCGCAACAACTACAAATCAAGCAAACCATCCATCAAACATTGAAGGGAAAACTCACTTCAAGCAAGCCATTTTATTTAATCATGGTTTCTAGAAGAGAAAACTTCACAAGAAGAGATGATTGGCAGTTTCTCAAGCAAAATAGAGCTTTGTAGAGAGAGAGTTCAAAATCACAAATTTTTTTGACCTAGGGTTAGATCTATCAATTTGTATGTCAAACAAAGCGCTTCATTTCACTTTTAAAATTAATTAAAAATATAATATACATGTAATCACAACTTCTAACATTAAAAAATCTGAGGTAATTCATCATTAAATGGCTCAAATCAATTTGAAATCATTATTAAAAATTTCCTAACCGACCCCACATAGTGGGATAAAGGCTTGATGTTGTTGTTGTATTAAAAATTTCCTAAAATCAACATTTACAGAGGCCTGCAAATTGTTTTGTAGAAACCTACAAACCTTTATGGAGACCTGTAATAACTTTTTCAAGATCCATAACCTTTATATTTTTACAGAGTTCTAACCTTTTTTGGAGGACTAAAAGAGCTTTGTCTTGATCCACAAACATTGATGGAGGACCGTTATGTGAAAAACATTTTATTCACTAATTATTTTGTTAAGCATAACCAAGCTCTTTCATATTAATTTCATGATTTAGTTTATTGATGATAGGGTCTTAAATTTTATTTTAAAAAACAACTTGACTCATAAACAAAGTGGTTTACTAGTTAACCTTACTTTGGTTGTTTTTCGTGCATGTCTCCAAGGCCCTCCTTCTAGTGGTTTACTACCTGATGATGCACCTATTCCTTGATACAAATAAACTGAGATCACCAGTCATAATTCCTTGGCAATATTTGTGATTATCAAAATCTAATTAACAGTCTTTAGGCTTCAGATCAACAAATATTGCATCAGAATTTCTAATCAACACGCTTGAGAAATTTAACCTAAATTTGTAAAGTTTACACAACCCTACACCGAGTAATTGCAAATTCAGTTTCAAAATACCTCAATCGCATAAGTCACACTGCCGATTACCTGATGCTCTAATATCTGATGCACCGAAGTCCTGCACAGCTCGCCGGCTTTCTTTCCCGGGCAGACTGCGTCCACGTCTATTCCAAAAGCTTGCAGTGCTTGGAAAGGAACCATCGCCTTCGTATTATCACCAAATTCACATTTTAGTTCGCAAAATATAAAAAACAACATCGAGGATGAGAAAGTGGAAGCCAATCCAAAGGGAATACCTCGTAATCTTCCATGTAATCTCCGCAGAGCAACAGAACTCTTCTCGGAGCTACGGCTTTCGCCATGTATGCCTCTTTTGCTAATCTTTTTATCGGAAGCACTGATCGGACTTTGGAGTGGTTAAAAGCAGGATGGTCCGGTGAATTCAATGTGGGTCCCTCCCTGACATATTACGTGGCTCGTTTGGGTTAGACATGGGGTCTGTCTGCTGTTATTGATGCTTTTCCAGATCACGATTCCACAGGAGCTATCTTGCTTGCTAGCCTTATAACTTGATAAACCCCACGCATAGCTTATGCCATCCATTTAAATCCATAAGAATAAGAAAGTAAAAATGGCCGTCAAATTATTTTTGGGTTTTCTTCTTTATGAGGATACTGTTATGAAATTCGAAGGTGTAATTATAAAATTATTGCTGAATAAAACATAATAGTAAAAATAAGATTGAACTGCCATCAACATCTTAGGCTTCATTTAGTTGTCTGGTACTTTTTGTAAAAGGTAATTTTTAAAATGTTGGTTGAAGAAACAGAGATTTTTATCAGAGAAATAAATATCAAAAAGCTTCTTAAAACACTAGAAAAATAACTTTCCGTACAAAACATTTCTGCAGAAGTGTCGCATACAAAGAGCAACAAAAAATAATTGTGTCGTTTTGACACAGAAAAGGTGAAATTAATCCGTCTCAACTAGGCCTTGGAGATATTATTAATCTATGTGTAACTCAATTATGAATAGAGCTCAATTACTTAGTCTTAGTTAACCTTAGTTCTTTTTATGGTTAGACTTCTCGTAGTTAGCTTTGTTAGGGTATTAAAAATTCTCACTTGATCTTGGATCAATAATTGTCAAACCACTTGGGAAGATTAAATTGATAATCAATTTTCTTTCATAATTAATTAAAAAATAAATAAGTTTAGAATGACACAGAACATCACTAGAAGAGCCATATTCAAAATATCTAAATTAGACAATCAGAAGAACTAGAATTACATGAACTAAGGTGAGATGTCTTGGCCTAGATATATTAAATCAATCTTCATCTTCACTTACACATAAGGAGACACTATCACAATTGGTTTTTAGGTTGTTAAATTAGCCCCATGAAAAGCAATCTCTACTTTTATATTGTGGCATCCGATTGTATCGATGTAATATATCTAACAAGATTTTCACTTCCAAAATATATTGTGGCATCTATAAACCTTCATTTCAAAAACTATTTTTGTGAGTAATTGTTGCTTCCGATGATACGAACATTTCGGTATAAAAATAGTTGCATACTATTGTTGTTTCTAACAACCTCAAATATAAATAACAAACCTTTTTTGTAATTACTCTCATCAATCAACTCATTGGAATTTCAATGTCATCTCGATTGGACTTGTGCCATCAAGATACATAAAATGATATATGTGTAGATTAAAGACATTAGCAGTGACAATCAACATTGGACAATCATCCACTGCTCTAGCTTCACTCAAATTGAGTGGGTTGATCAGCTAGCCTAGAGGTACGACCACCTAACCAATTTTTAATTATAGGGGAGCACAATCTTCATTTTTATTATTGATAAGTGTTAGTATTCTAGTTCACTTAGGATAAGTGCTCATATATCCCTCTTAAAGTATATAAATAGTTATAGAACTTTATTCATATAGGATATTTAAAACATTTACATCTTAGAAGAATTCTAAAATAATGATCCTTACATGAAGATATTCCTCTACTTGTTTGTATTACCCTATTTATTGCCCCAAGGTCAAGCCATTTCACATATATGTGAAGGATATTATAGACCATTCTTAGTGTCTCTATAGCTTTTCAATGTCAATACATCCATCTCCCTTAGGTCATTTATCTATTAGCTCTAAGAGGGGACTATATCAACCATGTATAGTGGCATTAATGACCTTTCAGCATTTTAACATCTATCACCTTCAGGTAATATAGCAATCACCTCCTAAAGGGAGGCAATCATGGCAATAAATCTTATTTCATTGTTAACAAAGAGGATATGAAAAACTATCTAATTTTACTATTTTATGTTGTCATCTTCTTAAAGTTCATCAAAAAGTGATACATCATAGCTCATATGCAATATTATTAAAAATAATTTGAGCTAGGATAGAGCCTATGACTTTTTTATTTTCCTTATAAAAAATATTGTATCCCCATATCACTCAATTTTGCTTATTTGATTATATGCCAGTCATGATTCAAAGCTAAGGTATTTGAAATCTCTCTCTACGAATATTGTCTCAACTTCTAGTACATAGTATACACCATCTTATTATTTTTTGAAGAAAAGAAACTTGCTTATGAGTTGACTCAAACACATTGAATTAAGCTCAATTTACTTGAACTTAATTTACTGATTCAATCTCTAGTTAAAGCTAGGATGACTCAATTTCAACTTGACTTCATTACACTTTTATTTATGGACATAAAGCTCACGTTGCATTGAAGGTGACCTATATTTTCTATTTTATATGAAAAAGTACATCTTTAAAAGGAATTAAACCACAAATATGACTAATATAAGACAAACTTGATGAATCAATGGACAATAAATTAAAAATATATCATGAATATTTCCTTTAAATAGTATGATAAACCATGCATGACTTGGTTATCAGGGTAGAGGTTCCCATGGGTTCAAACCTATATGAATAATTATATTCTTGATATAATGTCAAAGAATAATCTCAATTAAGAACTTTATACTCATGTTCTCTTAGCTACAAAGAAGATTAAGTTTTTTCAAGCATAATATTTTGAGATTGTGGTATAATACTAAAGAGGATTATGGATGTTAAGGAATATAATTCTATTCAATGAAAAATCAATGAGTCCATATGGCTAGGAGAGAGCATAATTTTTGCTAGAACTTTTGCACAGGATATTCTATGGGTTCAAGATATTGAGTGAAACAATCATATGAGAAAGTTCAATGAACTTTGAGGTCAAAATATGAAGACACCTTTCTATTATAGGAGGCTTGAGGGTTAAAAATTTGTAGTAATCCACGGGGTTTGCTCACATCACATAACATTAATGATTGTTACATATAAAAAAGGGTTATTTCATTTACTTATTAATACAATATTTATAACAAAGCTTAAAAGATGCTCATAAGTGCCAATAAATCAACATGATATATTGCAAATCCTATGAAAAATAAAGGTTGTATAATGTGGCATGAAAATATGTCCAAGTATGTATATGTGCATAGTAGGCAAACTACAATAATAGACTATACAATTTTCAAATCCATATAAAATAAATTTAACATTGTGTAATTAGAATAACTAAGTGCGCAAATTTTGAAGTTTTAGATCAAATTGTCTAACATGACTAAAAAAAGCTTAGAGAAAGTCAAAGGATTAATTCTCAAATGTCTACAACTTTTACTAGCATCTTTTTAAAATTTCTCATAAATTAACTATAATTTAAGAAAAATAAGATTTTTGAAATATTTTAGAACTTAAATAATTGAGAAACATAATATTATATTGAGTATAAACTTAATCTAATATGTTAATTCCAAAAGAAGATGGGTCTTCTGGATAAATGTAGTTAAATGAACTAAAATAATCACTAAGTTTCTTGCACATAAATATTTTATTTTATTTTAATTGCCCTTCAAATCAATACTACAATGAGCCATGAAAATGTAATGATGGCCATTTGTAAGGGGAGAGGTTTGTCAGTTGAAATGTTTTAAGGTAGTCCCCAAGTATCATTTAAGGCAAGTGATAAGCTAATTGACCCAAATTCTTGAATGAGATGGAGAGTCATTTGAAAAGACACTGAGTTCCAACCAGATGCTTTGGAGGCATTATGTGGCATGTTATCTTGATTGTGTGGAGTTTTCTATTAGGAGTCAACAAGTAGCTAAGCCGGTGGGGAGGCTAAAGTAGTAGGAAGTCAATGTGACATCATCAATATATTGGGTCGATAAGCCATTAGGTTGGAGAGTGAGTTCGCATCAACTTATATATGAATGAAGTAAGTTGCGCCAAAAGATGTGGATTATCATGGGATACAAAGGTATGAAGGTATGTTGTCTTAAAGTGAGATGAAATTTATCCTAGGATGTGGTAATCACAAGTAAACCCATAAAAAGACTCGGAAGTTGAAGCCATCCTAGGATGAGATGACAATAAGTAATCTCACAGTGATACAATTGTCATCTTAGGATTATATTGTGAAAAGTCATAGTGTAGTGAGATGATATGGCATATTAAGACAAGATGGTTATATGCAGTCTTAAGCCAAACTAATGGCATGTTATCTAAAGGTGAGGTAATGGGTTGCCTCAAATGATGAGAGAAGAGATGAGGATAAGGCAATATTAGTCTTGCATGGTGCATATCTGGTAAGGTGGTATCTAACCTTATAAATTGGGTAGGAAATCCCTCCTCTAATGAGAGTGTCCATTAAAGGATACATACAAAAATCATATCAACTTTCTAAGCGGTGGACGTCACTTTCTATCACAAAGGGAGGAGAATAAAAAAAGCGGCATTGAGAGAAGTGTTTGGCAAACTACCAAAAGCATTCAAGAAATGCATAATTTGAGGAGATAGGTGGGGAGGAGATGTTAGGTTATACTTATAAGCTCACATGTGCCCAATAGTGCAAAATGAATTGGCCTTATAAAATTATTATGAGTATTCATAAATTTAGCCAACTCAATCAAAATATATGGTTTACAAATAGGTAAAGATATTGAGAAAAATAGCCAAAGACCCCTAATCATTAAAATTGTAACATATATGGATTCATAGTGTACCATTCCACCTGTTCTAACCCGACCTCTTAAAGCTAATCCATTAAATTTCTGCATTTGAACTCTCTTGCATGTGTATAGGGATATTTTGTATGAATGTAATTGTCTAAATATATTTTGAATCGGGTTATGTGGGTTTATGTACATTATTTAGAAAATCTAAAAAAAATTTCCGTAAGATGCCATGGCACTGAGGGAGGTGGTGTTCTCTTTGAGCTCTCTATGTTTTGGCCAAATCAATTAAGGGTTGTTTGATGGACTGCTCGATCATGATTAGTTTGGTGCAGTGTATCAACATGTTTGTGTCTCTACTGGTGAGGCTTTAGCCATGAAAATCATCGACAAGTTCTCCCGTAGCTTCTACCGCCAGTTGGTATACTCCAAGCCTGAAGAGATTGTATAGCCAGAATGAGAAATAGTACGAAGAAAGGAATTCTGCAACTATAGTTTTTACTCAATAACATAAGTTACAGTAGTTGTAATATAAAGAAGTTCATAAGACAAATTGTTAGTTATCTTTGTGCTACCGTGAATGAAATAGATGAGCTGGAGCAACAAGTGGAGTAGCTACAAGTTGTAGAGATAGTACAACAATGTGTTGTGGCCCCTATCTTGATAGCTCGGCTATTATGTACGCTAATAGAGCCTAAATGTTTCTTCTTCTTCTTTTTTTTAGCTAAAAGTTTTATTTTCCTAACTCAAACCCACTAGTAGTGAAATTGAGTCAATTTTATGTTATTAAATTTAAAAAAAAAAAAACTAAGGTGATATGAACTAATGAAAATATATTATATTATCAATCTTTTATTCAAATCAGCAAATTAAATTGTGATTCTTCTGTTTGAAAAAATATAAGATAGAACTGCATATTGTTTAAAAAAAGGGGTTACTTTTATGAAATTTGATTGTCTATATCTTATAATATATAAAATTGAGCAAATATTTTTTAAAAATTTTTAAGGAGAACTTTACTTGAAAGTTCTTTTTTGATATAATTATCTCCAACGAGAGATAACCACTTAATATTTGTGCAATGCTTAGTAGACTCGTAAGTCATTCAAAACTTCACTGCCCACTATTTTTTAATTAATTTATTATTAATCTGGCAGTTGTTGCCAATAAGTTTGTTGACTAAGGCTAACAAAGAAAGATGTGATATGATGACAAACAAGATGTCATCAACAAATGATTGATAAGTAGAAATGGTACTGAGAAGTTTGTTGCAAACACCAATGCAGAATGTCACGAGATGGAGCTTTTGTTTTGTACGGATATCAGACGGGAGAACCGTCCGGTTAAGTACTGAGTACCTAGCGATACTGAGTGCGAGTATCGAGCTGGGTATCCACCAAAAGGTGATGTGGTGTATTTTTATTGGTCTCCGAACGCCCTCCGCACTCCGCACAGAATAAAAGGCCCACGAGATGGGATGACATTGATTGAAGGCTAATAAGAAGAGATGGTGCTAGGAAGTTGGCAAGATAAAATTAGTACTAAGAAGGGGAAGGAGACTACCTACAAGAAGTCTTAAAGAATGGATAATTCTTGAGAAGGGGTGCAAAGAAGGAAGATTTCTTAAGAGAAGTTGTCAAGATGAGAGGTTTCTAAGGATGGAGATGTGAAAAGCTCTGAGAGGGAAGACTTCTCAAGAGAAGTCATTAGAAAAGTAATAATTCTTTGATCGATACATTGAGTCCTTTGTGAAATCATCAAGAAGAGAGGCTTCTTTGGACAAAATGCAAAAAAAAGGGAAAGATTTTTTTTGGGAGAGTTCATGGAGATGGAGAACCTCTCGATACAAGGTGGCAAGTCGAGACTTATAAGGAGAAGTTGCTAAGTAGAGCTACGTGCAACAAGATATCTACAAGGCATTAAGAATGGAAGACTTCTCGGAATAATTCACCAAGAAGATGTACTTATTGGGACTACATGCTAAAGATTATGCGTTCATGGTGTATGTTTATGCCTAATTATGGAGGACTACTTTTCCTCCAAGAGAGGGAAAGTTCATCATTTGAAGCTCCCCAAAGGACTACCTACTAGATAATTTCTTGTTCAAGGTGTACACCTTATTGTTGATTACTCTTTAGAGAGCATTAGAGAAATTTTTTGTTTGATGGACATACCGTTAAAACTGTATGTGAGTCGAGTTGGCTAATGAATCAGCTCAAATCCAACTAAAAAACAAGCTCATGAGTCAAACTTATCAAACGACTAGCTCTCGATGTTAAAAAGACAACTCATATTAAATGAGGTTAAGAGCTTGATGAGGCTCAACTTATTAGCTTGCTAGCCAGCTCAATTAGCTCCTATTTTTTCTATCATTTGATTTAGGTAATTTAGATCCACCACAAGTCTCACGAACTACGTTCTTCTTTAAACACCACCGGTCTCATTAATGACACCTCTCCATCAAGCTTTCAGCACAACTTTCCCACTAGTCCCTTCGATACCTTCTTTCATGAGCTTCAATCGCAACTTCCCCATTGATGGGCTAACTACTTAACATCACAACTTCCTCCCTAGTCTCGTTGATGTCTTATCCAATGAGCTCCTATAACAACTTAAAATTTCTACTCACACCCAACCATGTCATTTCTAACAAAGTTCAAATCACAACTTCATCTATTTTGGGGTCCTTGAGTTCACAATTCTGAGTCTGATTCTCATTGTTATTTCGACAAATCAAGTTCGAGTTTGATCTCATTGCTGCCATGCAAGTTCGAGTTGATTAGTTTACACCTCTAGATACAGTTGTAGCAAAGTCATCCTCGAATTACAGATGGATGACTATATTATCAGATTTTTCATTAGTGTATTGAAATACATAGGTAAGAAAGAGCAATACTAGAGAGTATTTGAGTCCGAAATCTGTTGGGGTGGCTTTTTAGGAGCAAAGCACATAAAACTATGAGTATTACTGAATATTTTATAAGTATTTGTTGATTTACTGCATATTTATTGAGTATTTGTTATAAATTTACTGAGTATTTGCAGAATATTTACAACAAATTCTCAGTGAATACGCAACAATCTGAACGATTCTTCCCGTCTGAACTTTCACACAGAATAATTTCTCCAAAGTTTTTACCTTTCTATTTTTGGGAAGAATATTTAGGCTAATTAAAATAAACTAACATACAATATATTCACAAGACTCAAATTCAAGATCTCTTGATTGGTAGTCAAAACTCTCAACCAACACAGCAAGATAAGCTGCAAAAAAATTAACTTAAAGAGACTCAACTTAAGCTAAAACAGATGTGCAGCCCTACATTACAAGACCTTTTTGAAAGAAAGATAATGCTACATCATATAGACTAATTATAACAGCATAACATAATTTATGTCCCTAATCTTTTAGTACCGCATTCAGAGCAGAACTTCGATGTTTCTCTCAGATAAGGGGCTCCACATTCATCACAAAACTTTGCAGGGCTGGTAGGCTGAAATTGAAAGAATCACATAAGGATTAGTACTGGCAATTACTTTCGTAACAATTAACAGTGATCATAGCATAAACTGCATCCCATGATTATAGAGAATAAAAGAAAAAGAATTGATGTAGCTTAAAATGAATACAATGAGGAATCAATTACAATTTACATTATGCTAATCTTAAAGAAAATACAACCACTTTAAGGTAGGGGTGTAAGTGAGCCGAGCCGGCTCGAGTTCAACCCGTTTATGGGCTAACAAGCCGAGCTTATCGAGCTCACGAGTCGAGCTCGAGCTCGAGTTCAAGCTTGATGTGGCTCGGCTTGTAAGCTCGCAAGCAGGCTCGAATTATTTTAGGAATTTTTAAAATAGAGTAATTTGTATTTTCATTAAATTTAAATCTAAAAAAGAACTGTAATTAATCAGTCAAAAAAAAAAATTAAAGCTGCAGTACAACATTTCACTATATATATATAATGTTAAAGCTACAGCTATAGTACGTGGCTTTTCAAAAAAAAAACATTAAGCTTCAGCTACAAAACACTCAGGACTCTTTTTTATCCACAGGAGAAACAGATGAACCACATCTTCAATCTACAGTGCGGCGGGCTGAGAAATCGGGCGGGAAAACAACTGGCGGGTGTGAAACCGAAATCGAGCGGCTCGACATCTCATTCCGGTGTCGCGAGTCGAGCTCGACTCGAGTTCGAGCTCGGTATTTGACTCGTGAGTCGAGCTCAAACACCCTCTGACTCAAGCTTGACTCAACTCGTTTACACCCCTACTTTAAGGCTCCTTTTGAAAAAACACAAAAAAAATTGTTCAAGATATTCGTAGCAAATTTTCCTCCTAAGATAAGAATCAAAATGATTTCCGCCTATTTGAAAATCTAATTTTAATCTCTTGAATTTTTAAATACGGACCTAAATAATACCCTGAAATGATTAATTTAATACCTATTTAAAAATTCAAGAAACAAAATTGATACATTTACATGATTGAAGACTATTTTGATTCTTCAAAAAAATTAAGGGATCAATTCGATCCTTCCCCTTTTTTTTTTCCTATAGAAAATCTCTTTTACTAACAATCCCAATAGGAATGGACTCTGGTAGAATGTGCTTTTGCCTCGGTTCAGAGACATTTGGAAGCACGTCAATTAGATACTACAGCAATAAGCCAAGAACCACAGATTTTTGCAGTAGGCTTAAATCCTTTGAGAAGCAGAATCCGAAAGAAATATGTCCAAACCTTAGTGTGGAGATTAACTGGTCGGGTGATTAATTACTATAATTCTACAGAAAAGTATAATCTTTCACAAAGTTACGAAACCTTGGGAATGGGTCATTGTACATGTACCAGAGCTTAAATATGAAATATACAAACAAAGCATATCTCAATTGTGCATATTCAAATGAAACTCATGCTTCGTTTGAGACGGCTTTCTTACTGCTTCTCAAAACAATTTTTTGATACAAAAATTAAAATTTTGTACTTAAAAAATTATTTTAAGCAGTAAGAAAGCTGTCCTAAATGAAGCCTCAATATCATACGAGGAATGTTGTCCCAACAAAGGCATGTAACTTTCCTGGTACCTCAATTTTCTGTATTCAGATAGGATTACGACTGGCAAGAGCAATGCTGTACCAGCAAGGCATGATACTTGTCAGGGGAAATTTAGATGGCATCACACATCATGGCAAAATTACCCATAATTACTGCAAGATTCTTGTATTATTATTGTGCAAGGTTCACTAAAAAATCTTTGTAATTAAAAGTAGTGTGGCTATAAATATTTGTAGTTAAAGAGTACAACTGCTTGTTCTTTGTTAGGTCAGATCTAATTGTTATCATTGTTGAAATATAGGCTTGTGCCCTGCCAACTATTTGCTTATATAATGATGAAAAACCCTCAGCATGACCAGAAGGAGTGCAATCAGCATGGTATTAGAGTCATTAGTTGCAAACGAACCAAACGTTCGACGAACTACTCGTTGCTCGATTCGATTAAAGATTATTTGTGATCATTTAATTAACTAAACAAACAAACTTGAACAATATTTTAAATGATCAATCATTAAATAAACAAAGCTTGAACACTAATGTGTTCGGCTCATTTATGTTCATGAATAACATTCTTTAAAGCTCGTGAACAATAAGCTCGATAAGAAGCTCGATTCGTGTTCGATTCAGAACTCGTGAATAAGCTCGATAAAAACTCAATAAATAATTGATTATAAAATTAATAAATATACATAATATAAATATTTTATATTTATTATAACTTAATGATATAATTATCATTAAATAATTAATTATTGTTCGTGAACGAGCTCATTTGATAGTTTAATTTTTTGAATTATATGTTAATGAAAAGAATACTGGGATTTGGGAAAGATAGAATTTGAGTTGAACTATATTTCATGTTGTCTTATTATTGGGATATTTTGATTTCACTTTATATCTTGTGTTTTTTTATGTTTTATATTATTTGCTCATTAGTATATAAAAAATTATCATTTTATATTTACGCAATCTTTTCATTTTAAGGCTTACGCCTCAAAACGCCTTGAGGCTTTCGTCTCGCCTCACGAACGAAAAACGTCTCAATACCTGATTACGCAATTTTAAACATTGACCACAGATAAGGAAACACGTAATAATACGAAAGGTAAAAATAAGGAATCAAGATCTTTTTTATCAAGAATGCAGCTAATGCAATTGTCCTCTTCGGAGGACAATACATCCCATCCAAGATTTTTTCTATCCTTATCAGCTAATCCTCAATTACCCTTAGTTTAATAACACCCAAAAATATGGGAGATTGTAATCTCATAAAATTCTATAAATTCCTATATATGTCATCAGATCAGGTACCAGAAACCTGCGTATGAACCTCACCTACCAGTTGTGTTACCATTCCTGAAATTTGAGAAACTATCTATAGCTAATCACAGGAGTTGTACACTGAACCTAAGCTACATGACTAGAGTTGTGACCATTAGTTATATTTTGATCTGTCTGATCCATCTCAAAAATATTGAACATGGCTATATACAATATATGTATATGAAAAATAAATAATATGAGCATCCAAAATTATCCAAAATCATCTCATTATTATACATAGTAAATTCTATGGGTTTGTTACGATTTGCTTCTTCAACCAACGCTATGATAACAAAATGCTTGTCATAACCTAACCTGTTATGACCCAATGCCACACAATCATATCGTGCTCGATCGTGGTAAGAACTAGAAATGGATTCTAAGATTCAGTTGGAAAAGTGCTGAGAAAAATTAAACCTTCACTTTATATATACCACAGAGCCACTACTGAATATAAAATAAAGTAAAAGATTATATTTTAAAATTTTTTCTTCTAAATATTATTCAAAAATACATATATAATATGAGGTCTATTTACAACAACACTTAGTAATAGAAACTAGCCAAAAAACATACCTACAACAAAGATCAGATCCTATTATCAAGGTCCTCAACTCGCTTTTTACCAATTTCCTGACCTGAAAATAGAAGCAAAAGAAACAATGAGCTAACACGGTTCAGTAGACCATCGTAGCCTAAATAAAAAATCAATAACTTAAACCAAAATAATTGAAAATAATGTGCTGTAATAATTAACTGAAGTGTTGTACGAAAAGTTGAAATTGAAATAGATACTGAACCTAAATGCATTTAAATAATTACTAAAACTATATTGATACTAACTAAAATATAAGCAAACATTTTATAGTAACAATCATAATAGATCTTAGGCTGTAATTTTTCATATATATAATAATTACCAGACCAACATAATCTCTCTCTTAGTCAATAGAAATTCTTATTAGGGTATATCAGAATAACCCTTAGGCTTCGGAAACATAATAGCCCTCTGGCTCTAGAGTTTTTATCACATAACAAATAACAAAATTTGTTGTAACGTCATGGTGCTCCACAGTGCCACCTTATAGGATTCAAAGTGTCGCTTCCCACGCCGCGCGTCAGAGCCCTAAATTAATTGCAAATTTTCCCAAGACTTCAATGCGAGGGCACTAGAAACACAACGTTGGGGCGCTCTTAGGAATATTTTATATTTCCTCATTCAAACATCTGGAATTCATTCCAAAACACATGCAGACCTTCATATGCACACGTAACACTCTCAAATATGAGTAAAAGAGTTCAAATGTAGAAATTTAACAAGTCACTTGACTTCAAGTCAACTTAGATCGGTTTGAATGGTTCTCTAAATTTGGAGGTCTCATAGTTTGAGAGAGTAAATCTTAAGAAAGTAGCTTGTGTGTATGAATTTGATACTCTATCAATTTTAACTGCACAAGTGGTTGTTATATCTAGAATGCTAAATAATGTTAGAGTTATTTCATCCCGAAGCACACCATTGCTAGTAGATGAAAGTGTGTATGGATCATCTAGTGACCAAAATACATCAAAATTGAATCATTAAATTTCATCAATAATAAACAAAATAACCATTTCTCTAATACTTATAACCCAGGTTGGCGAAATCACTCTAACTTTAACTGGAGTAACAATCAGAGCAATGATTAATAATGTGAATTCTAGTCAACCAAACCAAGTAAGAAATTGGAACCCATCTCGTCAGAATTATGGAAATTCAAGGGCTAATTATCCACTTAAATTTAACTCAAATAATCAAACTAAGAATAAAAAGTCATTTTTAAAAGATCTAGTTTTGCAAATGAAATCCCAATTATGATGTCAAGCTCCTGCAATAAGAAATATTCAAGATCAATTAGGGTAGTTAGCTAGCCCTTTGAATAGTGGATCCCAAGGACTTGGTTATAATAATACATAAGCAAAAATAAAAACCTGTTAGAAAGGTTGTTGAGAGACCATCACAACATTTTCCCTAGAGATTATTAGAATATAATTTAGATAGGCAATTCTCTAGATTCTTAAATGTGTTTAAAAAATTAACATATATCCTTTACTGAAGCCCTAGAGCAGATGACTATCTATGCTAAATTCATGAAAGATATTTCTAGTAAAAAGAGAAAATTAAGAGACTTAGAAAAAATAGTATTAATTGAGGAATGTTGTGCTAACATCCAAAAGAAGATCCCACATAAGCTTTAGAATCCAGGTAATTTTATTATTCCTATGGATATATGAGACAAGTTTTGTGGGAGAAAACTATGTGACTTAGGTATTAGCATCAAATTTATGCCCTTCTCCATCTTTAAAAGACTAGACCTAGGAGAAGTCCAATCTACCATCGTTACCCTATAGTTAGCTGATCATTCATCCACCTATCTAAAAGGGCTAATAGAGGATGTATTAGTAAATGTTAATAAATTTATTTTCCTTATGGACTTCCCTGTACTATATATGGAAGAAGACAAGGAAATACTTATATCTTGGGTAGACTTTTCTTAGTCACAGGTAGGGCTATGATTGATGTGCAAAAGGTGGAATTGACTATGAGAGTTAAGGACCAAGAAGTCACCTTCAATGTCTTGAAATCTTATGAAGTTTCCTAAGGATTAAAGTGAGGATTGTTGTCAAGTAGATTTAGTTGATACTTGTGTGGAAAATGTTGTGAATGAGTTGTTGAGTGATAGTCATTTGGAGTTGTTATTGAGTGAGGATGACTTTGGAGAGGAGATGAAGATTTTGTTCGCGTGATTAGTGAAGTCCCTAGTATTAAAGAAAGATATGAAGTATTAGATACATTATCTCTAGGGAAGTGATACATCTTCAGCCCTTGGGGGATCTAGTAAAACATTAATTCATTATGTGAGATGTGGAATAAAGGAAGTTATTAATTAGGATGGATTTCTTAGTTGAAATTCAAATTGGAGAGAAATATATTAGGAAAAGGGGCTGCTTTAGGAAGGTTTTAATTAGGAAAATTTCCTAATTGAATTTTAAATTGGAGAGGGAAATATATTATGAAGAGGAGAAGATTTAGGAGGAAAGTAGGAGAAGCTTATTTAAGGCTAAGTTTAGGGTTTATATTATTTTATGTAGATTTTGATTTGGTTTTGCTATAGTTTTTCTTTTAGGGCTTCCTAACGACGTCTATATTGTTTGGGAGAGCCGATCTACCTCTCGAATTGTTGATCACCTGTATCTTTCTTTCAAATTGAACTTATATAACATAATCAACCATTATTATTAGTATTTATGTAGTTTTCCATTGTTTGTTTGTTGTTTGTCTCCAAGGCGTATCAAATTGGTATCAGAGAGGTGTTATGGACCAAAATCTTCGTTCTCCTCGCAGATTTATGTTCCTTATCTCTCTAGTTTGCAACTTTTTGCAGTTTGAAGACTTTAATTGCTATTTTTTGCTGATTTTTGTCATTTGAAACGTAGATCCGTGAATGACAGCGAAGAAGGTGGAGGCGTTCAAAGGTGAGATGGAGCAATTCAAAACTGGTTTGGAGGAGAATCTCGCTACCATGGAAGAAAGTTCCCATTTATGGAAAACTGTATGAAAAATCGATTTGGAGGGGTGGAGGAAATGTTATGTCACCTGAATTAACACAGGCAGGAATAGATAGTCGAACAGTTGATTAAATTTCATTTGCCAAAATTATCTCCAATAAATTGAAAGAGCCACTATAACCACAACTTTTAAAACAAAGTTAAATATTATAAATACCTTTTTTCTTGTGCGCCGCGCCTACCATATACATTATTTTTTCTTCTACTCATTTTAAGCTTTGAATAGTACCTATTCATTTATAAATTAAGAGTGAGTCATAAAAGAATTCAGCGAGTAAATAATGCTTATAAATTATAGTAACTCAAGGTATTTGAAACTATATGCATGATCATTTCAGTGTATAAAGTAATTATATCTCATCATTTTATTTCAAGATTTTCAATGTTATGCCTATATCATTTCTTTATCCTTTTTCGTAAGCAATACAAACATCACAGGAGTCACTGTCTAAAATAGTACCAATAAAAGTATTCCTTTTCTATTTTCTTTTTTCTTTCCCAGAATCTTTTCCATTTACATGCACAAATACATTATCTCCAAAGCTAGTACCATAAGAGAGTGCTCCGTTAGTCAACATGCACATTCAAGCATATCTATCTAGCTATTTCATTTTTATAACATTCATTAGCTTTATATGATAATGTGAAACATAAAATATTAATTTTCATTTGACTTAACATGATCAATCATTGCGTATGAAAAAAAGATAAAACACGATATTGCTAATAATAAAGACTTCATAAGTAGACATTATCTTTCAAAGCATTTAATTGAAGAGAAAATAATGTCATTGCTATAATAAAAGAAACATGAGCACTCACGTTGATTCAGATATCTGGATAATTTACTTTAGGCACCACCCAAATTGTCGCTAATATAATACTTGTATAAATGCATTCTCTGTAATTTTTCTCTCATTTGAAATATTCTTTAATTCTAATATTAAAATTTTCTCTCTCTAAAATATTAAATATGTTATTATTATTATTATTATTATTATTATTATTATTATTATTATTATTATTATTATTATTATTATTATTATTATTATTATTATTATTATTATTATTATTATTATTATTATTATTATTATTATTATTATTATTATTATTATTATTATTATTATTATTATTATTATTATTATTATTATTATTATTATTATTATTATTATTATTATTATTATTATTATTATTATTATTATTATTATTATTATTATTATTATTATTATTATTATTATTATTATTATTATTATTATTATTATTATTATTATTATTATTATTATTATTATTATTATTATTATTATTATTATTATTATTATTATTATTATTATTATTATTATTATTATTATTATTATTATTATTATTATTATTATTATTATTATTATTATTATTATTATTATTATTATTATTATTATTATTATTATTATTATTATTATTATTATTATTATTATTATTATTATTATTATTATTATTATTATTATTATTATTATTATTATTATTATTATTATTATTATTATTATTATTATTATTATTATTATTATTATTATTATTATTATTATTATTATTATTATTATTATTATTATTATTATTATTATTATTATTATTATTATTATTATTATTATTATTATTATTATTATTATTATTATTATTATTATTATTATTATTATTATTATTATTATTATTATTATTATTATTATTATTATTATTATTATTATTATTATTATTATTATTATTATTATTATTATTATTATTATTATTATTATTATTATTATTATTATTATTATTATTATTATTATTATTATTATTATTATTATTATTATTATTATTATTATTATTATTATTATTATTATTATTATTATTATTATTATTATTATTATTATTATTATTATTATTATTATTATTATTATTATTATTATTATTATTATTATTATTATTATTATTATTATTATTATTATTATTATTATTATTATTATTATTATTATTATTATTATTATTATTATTATTATTATTATTATTATTATTATTATTATTATTATTATTATTATTATTATTATTATTATTATTATTATTATTATTATTATTATTATTATTATTATTATTATTTTGTAGGAATTGAGTGTAATCTTCTATGCATCCTACGTCTCGTTGTTAGATTAGGGATTTAATTTGAAAACTACTATTCGGTATTGTTTTTTATTTTCTCAATTATCTTGTTAGTTCAAATTCGGAGCATGTGGTTTCGCCTACGCAATTGATCGCGTCATTTGTTTTAATTGTCGTTTGAAAATTGCTTGTAATTTTGTTCCGAAATTGTTCTAATCTATTAGTTGTGCAATGCCCACATGAATCCATGAGCATGTCATTTAAGTAGTCCTGCATCATCTGGTATCAGAGCATGGCTAGCATGCGATACTTGTGCTAGAATTCATCCTAGGCTATTAATTAAGCTTGCATAACTATTTTGGCATCCATAACATCTATAAAAACATCTTCACCGTGTAGAGGCAACTCGTGGGACATTCAACCTTACCTCCTTCTCCGGCTACTTCCCCTTTCATCAAGACCATCGGCGTCACCGTCCTCTTAAGTGGCATCGTCCAGTTCGCTCAAGACTTCTCTCCATTAAATAATTCCCATAGAACGTTGGAGAGGTACAAGGGAACTTCAGGTGAAAACTCTTGACATTAACCTATGGATTGTTATAACAAGTGCATTAAACTTTACTCTGATTTGTCGATTTTGTTTTGAATTGGCTTCTCCTTCTAAATTGCAACCGATTGCTAAAACAAGTCGCCAAAAATAACTCTTTAATCTTTTTTGTAATCCATTATTCGTGAAGTAGCAAGCTTATAAAACTTTTATTATTTCTTTAAAATCCTGGTTGTTTCACATTAGTTGCACCCCAACATAATTGAATGATGATTTAACATTTCATTTATAAAGCCTGTAGTGACAATAAATATCATATTGAATGATAAAAAAGAAAACCTCATGGAAAAATACTCAACGCTTGCACTTTAATAGATTGAAGATATTTGCTTTAAAGATCCATCAGATCAGATATATCTTATCAAGTAAGCAAATTTAAATTATGATGGTAGGAAGCAACCCATTGATAAGGTTTATACAGTAAAGCAATGTGGGTACTACTTGGTTTAATGAAAAGAATCATAAAGAAGGACAATCAGTTAAAGGACTCAAAGAGGAAAAACAAGACTCCTTGCAATATGATCAACCAAAAACAAGGACTTCAAATATTTCAGCAGAAGATACGCAGATAATAAAAAGATCTCAGATAAAATAAGCTGAATTTGGTATGACTGACCTCATTTACTGGACGGAATCCTGCAACATTTGTTAACGGACAAGAACTGTCGGTAGCTGAAAACGCCTGAGAAGTGAACGGGTAATAAATATAATTAGTAGTGATTTATTAAGGTAGTCAGTGGCTGTGTAAGCTTACCGCAAGACTGATATTAGAGATAGATTGTGATTGAATCCGTCTATATTTATGGCGTGGTGAGTAAAACTTGTAGTCTCTAGCTGAGATAGATACCTCATGCCTGCCAGTCAAACGCTTGAACCTAGTAATTGAAAAATTTGTCAAAAATGAAAAAAATTCATAAGTAACACCACACAAGTATGCCACAAACAAGGTAAGAATAAAGAATACATTTTGCTTAGGTCTAAAGCAAGTATTTAAGCTGTGATACATTGATGCTAATGATTGCAGGTAGACCATTGGCATAACACAGGCTAATTTGAATTGTGTTGTACCGCTCAAGTGCTATACAGGATCACATGTCAGCATATTAAAGTTTCATATACCTGCTTATAGTTTTTTGTTTTGCACCCCTGAAACTCAAGAATTTTAGTATACCGATAGAGGTCTCACGCATTAGCACCTTAAGTGCTCAAGCAAGCAAGGCAAAGCCATGGACTCATGGATTTCCCAAAACATTACAAAGGTAAGAACCTTAATTTGAGCCTTCCGCAAGAGCAAGGGACCGTCACCTTTTACCACATGAGATTTTTTTAAACCATTTTTTTCTTTTTTTTTTATCATTTTCTTGGACAAAGATGTGATCAACATTCAATCATGATAAGCTTTCATGACTTACTCTATGGACTTCAAGATTTTTCTTCTCACTGTGAGACACAATCTCTCTCTAAAAAGCTTCGCCAGCAAACCAACTCTGTTATTCTCAGACCTTTGCAAATCAAAATCATCAACTCTCTCTCTCTCTCTCTCTTCAAAAATAGCAAAAAAAAAAGGTGGAGTGCATTTCCATTCTAACTGCAACTTTGTTGCCTCGCATCATCATCAATCACCTGTTGCGAAGATATAAATGTAAAAAAAAACCCTAAAAATTTTAACCACTCGTGTGTGTTATTCCAGTGCAGTGAAAAAATTCGTGCTTAAATATTTGTTCGCATTGTCCCAATATAGTGAAAATTTTATTGTGTATTTCTTCGTGCAAGTACTGAAAACCTATGCACCTAAATGCATGCAAGTTCAAATAAAAATTCATTGAAGAGCATATAAGTGCATTATACAAATGCACCGAAAAGTGTGCAAGTTCATAACGAAAAAAACATCAAAAAGCATGCAAATGCATTATATAAAAGCACAAAAGAGCATGCAAAAGACCATGTAAGGCTAAGAATGCTACGCGAACTAAAAAAGAGAATGAACTTAGTACTCTCCCACTTAGAGACGCATGCATATATTTTAGAAGTCTTGCAATTATTTTAAAAATTTAAACTAGTTTAAATTCAAACTCAAATTCAACTTCTATGCATGTAGTCAAGCAGGTTGCCCTATCTATGAGGCAAGGATGGAAGTCCCATATTTTGAGCACGATCCTCCGCATTACAAAAATTAGAATAGACTTGAACCCATGAACCCAATCCTCTGCCAGTAAGCAGGCAAAGTTGATAAAATTCAATATGAGAAAGTCCAATGAAGCAAGTAATTCTTATGATGGGCATGCTTACGGTACATCATAATCGGAAGGGTCTATTTTCAAAAATTAAGTTTTTAAATTGCAAAAAATTACGTTTTTAATTGCAAATGTCAGATAATCCAACCTCAATGATGGTGTATTGATAGAAAATATGAATCGAAGGGGATCCTATTTATAAAATACCCCCAAATCCATTATCAATCATTTCAGATGTAAATTCAGATAAAAAATGTAAACATTTAAAGAAAAATCATAAAATTTAAATGCTTCAAGTAAAATTGACAACCCTAAGTTTAAAGTGAAAAGCCATCTGCTCTTCGCAATAATTTATTGAAGGTGACAAATTTAAAATTAACATAAGCTCACAAAGATCGATGTCATGTCAAGCATATCACTACAATCACTCTCAAAAGATCTCAAACCAAGAAGAGCATGAAAATTTTGCAATAACTAGAATATTTTGCTGTCAAATGGCATCGCAAAATAACAGTTATGACTAGTGCCCTTTCGTAAGATAATTTTGCAGCAAAATTGCACTATTAAATCATGATCACAGTCATAACATGAATGTTCCCCAATGATCCCAAATCTCTCTAGTGATGAATTATAGAGTGCACTTGATAATGCAAATAGTCCTCTGTTAGTTGGGTTAGTTTAAAAGGATCCCCTTAAATAAGCATCCAACCCAAGCCTACAAAATCCCTATATACAACAAAACACATAGCTGCCAACAAGAATATTGTGATTAGATTGTGTTGACTATCACCACAAACTAAGTAAACATCATAACAACCTAGAATGGAAAACTATGGGATCTTAATCAAATTCATGATCATTCTCCCACCATCCACTTTAAACTCAACATGATATATTTTCCTATCCTAACATCAAATCACTAATACAATACATTAAGCACTTAGTTTCAATTAACTAGCCTTAATCGATAATTCTCTCTCATCACCAAGAAGGATAATTAACTATAGCGGCTCGTGCAGATGGGAAATCTGGAACTAGATTTTCAAATTCTCACAAAATAAGGGCAAAATCTCTAAGTAGTGTCATGCATGCAATCTAATTTGGCTTCTGAAAATTCAACCAAGAGCTAAACTCTCTCAAAAGCGTTGGGCAAGAATTTTTTAAGCTCATAAAGACATCCCAAATATTTTTTTTCTCAATTGAAAGTAGAGCAAAAGGGCATTTATAGATAAGAAAGCACGAGGTCCATAACAGATAACATTCCACATAGGAAACTAGTGAATTTTTTTTTAAAGGTCACAAGCACTCAGGCCTATTCTTCAACATTTGAATGCATCGAGATGCCAAGCTAGCATGCAATAAGCTAGACTTCATTATCAACAGACTTGTACCAACCATTTCATCTCAACTTTATGAATTCTTCTGTTGCAATTATTTATTAAATGCGGCTTTAGATGTAGAATCTCAATAGCATAAATCTTTATCTGAATTTTCTAACATGATGTGATTAGAGAAAGTACTAATTCTTTTATTTTTATTGTTTTTTTAGTCTTTAGCCTTTTCTTTTATTTGGGGTATTTTAATAATTATTATCTTTCAATCCTTAGGCTGTTTCCTCTAAACGCCAAAATCTTATGTTTGGGAGGAAGGTATTTTTGAAGTTTTTTTCAAGTTTTCTGAATTTGGGAAGGAGTTCCCAACACTTTGGGATGGATTTCCTCTTATCTTGAAGAGGTGGTGAGGAGAAGAAGCCATAGTGGGGTTCAAGACCTTGTCAAAATTGGTTTGTTAAGATCCCCTTGCCTTTCTCAATTGGGTCTGAGCTCTACCCAGCACTTTTTTCCAGGCTCTGAGAAAGGCCAATCCTTATTTTTCTATTCCAGAGGTAGAAAATCAGCAAGAAACGTATCATTTTTGTAGTCAAGTGGTTGGCCAAGTTGTCATGGTCGTTATCTTGACGACAGCTAGTGGAATACAGATAAACTAGGAGGTCTTGATCCTGAAGATTCCAGCTAATGACCTTTCTTGGAATTTCAGCCTACTACCTTCAATTTGATTGTATCCAGAACTACTGCTAGTTCTCTATTTTTCGACTCCCATTGTTATCTTAAATGATCTTTTACTTTAAATAATTAATTACTATTTAAGCATTGATTCAATGCAGATGGAATTAGAAGTTCCGACCAATACTATTCCAACAAGATTCTAAAGGAATATAACTGGGAAGTGATGTTAGTTCATTGTTGCTCATAGGTGATACCACAAACAACAACTAGGTCCAAAATTGGAAAAAATCAACATCTTCTTGAATCAAGAATCATCCCTTCATCGTGTTCTATGTTTTCCAACTCATTTGTTCATCTTTAACTCCTGCTCTTGTCTACCACCTGCTTTCGAAACATGGCAGGTAAGCTAGATTAACTCCAACCATATTTTAGGTGCAACCAAAATACTCTTAAGTGCTTGCTGCTCCTAATCACAGGTCAATCCTGCCCCTGTATGCCACGATGTTGGCTAGAACATGATGAAAAGTTGTAACAGCTTAAGTGAATTTTGTGCAAAGAACCTGAAGATTCTGTTTGTGTTCCTAAACAAACTTAATAGGACTAACTAGTCGAGTATCTTGAATCAAATATTGGGAATTATACCCAATAATTTCAAACTTGCTAATCCTTTCCAAGGATGAGTATATTTTGGTCCGTTATTTTGTTATTGCATCATATACTGGTGTCAATCTCAAATAGTACATATCTTTTTGTAGAATTTCTAACCATGAAACCACCATTCACACCATGTTACATCCATTTTCTTTCACAACAATCCTTTTGTACCTGTCATAGGGTCAACTTTGTTTCAATGCAAATGTTTAAACATGATTGAAGCTAAATTCCTAATGTGAGACACATTGAACTGAATTTCAATGAGCACTATTTGTTTTACCAAAACTAAGTTCTTACAATGAGTTTTGTATTTACCCATTCTTCTATTAGCAATGAATTATTTATCACAAGTCTTATTATAATGAGCTAAACATCAACTTCATCTTATTCTATTAATATTACAAGTAAGAGCTCAAAAATAAAAATGACTTTAAATCCTCATAATTAAAACTTACTCAATTTAATTAAAGTTTTAAAAATTCAAACCCACTTTCATTTACCTTGCACAAAACAGAAGCTTCAACTCAAATCAACCAAATCATTTCTAACCTCAAAATAAACTACCCTCAAGATACATCATTTGATCTCCAATGCATATGTCTAAACTAAATATTATATTTCCTATAATTTTATTTTCAATACTCCTTTTCCATAAATTATCCAATATAATCAATTTACGTAAAATTATTTCTAGTTTCACAACACATTCTTCTTAAATTATCCAATATAACTGTTATAACTCAATATGCGGTCAGCTCATATAATATGTTAAATTCAATGATGTTTATCAATGTCAAGCATAAAACACACTATTACAATTTATTCGAGAGATCTAATCACATTGACCAATGGTTGCAAGCATTTGTTTCCAAGAGATATTGATGTAACAATATATCCAATATGCTTCCTCTAATTAATGTCTAAAATCCTTGTCATCGAACTTATCAATCTTCAGCCCGTCCACAAATGTCAATACTCCTATTTTTCTTCAAAGACATCAAAGCATAGCTTTGATACCATATGATAAACAAAAGTGTGCAGGAAAGAGCAATGATGATAATCAGAACAATAAATAAACTGCAAGAAGAACACTAAAAGATAAGGGACATAAAATTTACGTGGTTCAGCAAATGTTAGCCTACATCCACAACCACATAGAAATATATTAGTTTACACAGATGAATAGATGATTACAATAGTACAAATATTTATCCCTCTTACTTTAATCTCTCTTCTTTTCCTCTCTTTTTCGTCTTTCCCGCCAACTCCAAATCAAAGTCACTCCAAAATCCAAAATAACAAGTATAAGGAATTTAATGTCGGTATTTGAGTATGTTTGTAGATATATTTTAACCCAACAATCCTTGTTTACCCTAAACATTTTCAACCAAATACCTTCTACAAGTAGATCATCTTCCATTGCATAAGATACATGTTGCCTCCTTTCTAGCCGAAAAAATCAATAGTCTCCGCCTCTATCGATCGATGCCTCCAACTACTGGCCAAAAGCCAAAAAGAACTCTTGTTGATCAAACATATTACCAGTCAACAACCCTTATCGCATAAGGTTGTCTAACACCATCAATGGTCCCTCCTTGATCAGGTCATCATGGTTCTCTTTACATCCCCTATGGCTGCCCATTGGCCTCCAAATTGGACACCCTCGACTAGCCACCAACCACCACAAGGGAAGCACGAGCACACCATAAACTCATACCGATCATTAATTGCTTCAAGACATTCAATTGTTGCCACTTTAAGGAACTTAAAAAGCCCATCAACTCATCTCCTTATACAAGGAATAAAGCAAGAATGACAGATTATGTTTATATTTAGGCTTGAGTTTAGCTGACAAACTTGAAAAAAAAAATCTATTTGAAATAAATTAACAATTTTAGGTATTAAGTTTGAACAAACTTGGACTAAAATTATCGCGACTTTTGAGGATTTAAAATCTTTATTTGTTAAGGGAATTTAGGTCTCCACAACATGAAATTGCAAGGGGCAAATGATTTCCAATAAGAGAATACTAGTTTAGAAACAAGTGAATAGTAGAAGTTGGAAAGTTTAGCTAGTAATTAAACTTCCAAGAGTTGCAAAAAATAAGCCCATGTTGTAATGCATGTTAGAAATAAAAAGAAAACATATAATTAAGAAAGTACACAAATGAAACTTTAGTTGTCGAGTTTGATCTCTTTCTCAACGACTAAATTTAGTTTAACAGTTAATACCAAATAATAGGTATCTCACATATAATAAGTGCAAAATTGTGAAGGATTGCTAAGAAAATTAAAATATGGTAGATTTACATATATCATATCTAGCTAAACAATTCTTGTCTGTTTACACTTTACATATCTAGCACCTAAACTTTAATATTTACTTATAACACTTTAATGTCTCAATCACATCAAAGCAATCCATCAAAAGATGTATTCACTTTATAAAAGTTAATATTAGTCATATTTTTTATATGATTAAAAGATCTGGGTGTTAAATAAGTAAATAGTAAAGTTCAGCTATTAGATATGTAAATAGATAAGAATGATGTGGTATAAAACTGATCAATTGTCAGATTTAATGCAGACAAAAGTGCAAGTTTTTGGTACATATTCCAAGTAATTCTTTACTTCATAATAAGAACAAATGAACAATAATAATGAAAACATTTCAAAAAAATAATTCAAGTTCAAAATAGCACAGGATACTCAAAGAACAAACATCTTCAAAATGAATCTACTCCAACCATAAAAAAATTGCTAAAAACAGCAATGAAAAAAACAGCATATTTTGGAGCGTATTCTTCCACTCAGGTTATCAACAAATTTCGTGATACAAATAGGTGATCTTCCTTCAAGACTGTAAACATCATTATATAACACAACCACGAGTCGGAAATTGCCATGATGACACTTTCCGAAGAGAAACTTGTACACATTGTTCTAGCTCTAAATGAACTTGATATGTTCAAAATTCTAAGAATCATGAGCTAAAATCAATGTCTTAATGAACACTGAGCCTTCTGTATTAACAATAGTTCCATTGATCATAAAAGAGCTTAGTAATTTATGCGGTACTCACCATTCGGCATCTTCCGGTGACATACTGTCTGGCTTCTCAATTATCATCAACCCATTCACAACGACAAAACGAACACGTCTCTCTTCCTGTACAACTAGCTCAGGAAACCTTGTCCTTGTCTCAAGAGAAGTGGCCAATTCTCTTCTCTTAAAGCTACAAGGTCCTGGTACAAGTATATAAAAGGAGGTAAGAAAGGTGCAAAGATACCTTAACGAGAAACATAAGTTTGCAATGCAGGACCTTAATTGATGCACACCTTTTCTAGGAAATTTTTTAGCAAGTTTTCTGTACAAGCCACCAGCTGCTTCAAGTGCTACCCCAATTGTCTTTTCACGGATCCCAGCCAAAGAAGAAAGGCGGATGTTCACATCATTAACCAAGGTCTCATACAAGTTTGCCACGTACATCAAGGGCAATACAAACCTTGGGTCACCTTCATAACAGACTTCGTGAAGCTTTCTTTTGTGTTTATCATGCCCATGACCATATTCAGCAACAGAAGAGTCAGTCACTTCTACCACATTCTCCTTCACAAAGTGATCCACAATAATGTGCAAGAATCTCGCCCTTGCAGCATCAATTGGTAAAACATCTATCACAGTATTAAAATAGCAACTTCAAAATAAGCACCTCCGATAAAAGGTTGCTGAAGTGTTGAACGGGTGCAAGATTATAATTTTCTAAATGAATTCCCAAAAGAGCAAAAAGAATTTACCATCAACTGTCAGAATGCTATAACAAGGAGTGGGGGGCCTGCCATCACTCTCAAGAGCAGATTGTTCTTCGTCAACTCCAACGCCATGGAGAGGTTGCAACGAATTCCTATATGAATCATGTATGCAATCCTGATGCATCAAACATACCAAATTAGACGCATCATCTCATGCTTCCAAGCGCAAAAATGAGAAAAAAAAAATCAATTAGCACAGCCAGCCTTTTTAGGGTTTTCGCTAGCAATCAATGGAGAAACAGCAAACCGATGAGAAAGAGAAAGCGAGGGTAAAAAATTGGCGGGGCGAACCACAGAAGTGGACTCTTCGTCGTTGTCAAGGCTGTCTTCAGTGACAGCGTCGCGATCAACGTCGCTGATCCCCTCGATCTCGCCGTTGCGCGTCTCCACGGAGTTCAGGTCGTGCAATGATCCTCCAATGAAGGAGCTGGCGGGTCTTAGCCCGTAGGGATGTGATATCGGAACCCTAGTTCCCATTCCGGGAAGCGAGACGCAGGAACCCTACTAAGAGCTCGTCTCCATTCACTTCTCGCCTTGCTCCTCTTCTTGGTTCTCTGCCCGAATTCCACCTCGAGGGAAGAGGGACACCTGCGGTAGAAAACGCAGAAGCTTATTAGCTGCGTTCTGATTGCTTTGACGAGTATGAGTATGGATAGAGAGAGAGACATACCACTATATGCGCAGCAGGTAATATCGAACAATTGAATATTAATATATCAAAATTATTTTCATATTTGAATCTCGCCTTGCTCCTCTTCTTGGTTCTCTGCCCGAATTCCACCTCGAGGGAAGAGGGACACCTGCGGTAGAAAACGCAGAAGCTTATTAGCTGCGTTCTGATTGCTTTGACGAGTATGAGTATGGATAGAGAGAGAGACATACCACTATATGCGCAGCAGGTAATATCGAACAATTGAATATTAATATATCAAAATTATTTTCATATTTGAACACTCAATGCAAACGAGATCTAAATCGGGAATCTACAAGCCGAACCCGATATACTCTCTTCTCAGCAAACAAAATGATAACGATACACCTATTAATTATAATCAGGCCCGTCACATACCGCATTGGCAACAGGCAATGGAATCCGAATTTCATGCTCTCCAACAGCAAAAGACATGGACTCTTGTCCCTACACCTCCGAACAAAACTATACTCGGATGCAAATGGACTTACCGCACCAAAATCTTACCCAACGGCCAAATTGACCGCTATAAAGCTCGCCTCGTGGCCCTCGGCTACAATCAAAAGCACGGAGAAAACTACGACGAAACTTTCAGCCCCGTCGCCAAGATGACCACAATTAGGATACTTCTCACTGTCGCCCTCAATCGGAAATGGCCCGTCCTTCAACTTGACGTCTCTAACGCTTTTTTACACGGCGATCTTCACGAAGATATATACATGCGTCAACCTCCCGGCTTCCTCGATCCCGCTTCACCAAATTCGGTCTGCAAGCTACTAAAATCCCTCTACGGCCTTAAGCAAGCGCCTCGCCAATGGTTCCAAAAGCTAACGGACTTTCTCAAATCAAAAGGATTTCGGTTTAGTCGCTCCGATCCCTCCCTCTTAATTCTATCCAAAAACACCATACGCATTTTCTTTCTAATATATGTTGATGATCTTCTTGTAACAGGAAATGACCAAAAAGCAATACAAGAACTCCTTCATGATCTCCACGCAGCCTTTGCACTTAAGCAAATGGGACAGATCTCTCTGTTCTTGGGCATCCAAATTCAGCAAAATACTCAAGGATATTTCCTATCACAAGCACACTATGCGGCGAAAATGATCAAAGATGCCGGTTTTTTGGACTGCAAACCGGCCTCTACACCTAGCACACCGCCCACAACAGCTCACTCGGACAACGGCAAACTGTTCAACAATCCATCGCTCTATCGCCGTCTAGCTGGCTCCCTCCAATACCTTACAATCACGAGGCCCGACATAGCCTTCGCCACCAACAAATTATGTCAACACATGCAGTCTCCTACCATTCAAGACTATGACGCCTTAACTCGGGTACTTCGCTACATCAAAGGCACAATATCATTCGGCCTTCCAATCAAGACCGGCGAACTACATCTACACACTTATACAGATGCCGACTGGGCATCGGACCACCTGGACAGAAAATCTACATCCGGGTTCTGCTCGTTTCTTGGACCCAATCTCGTGTCTTGGTCCGTCAAGAAACAACCAACCGTCGCCAAATCCTCCACCGAAGCCGAATACCGCTCACTAGCAGCCGCAACTTCAGACGTTATTTGGCTGAGAAGGCTAGTTTCCGAGCTACACACCGAACAAATATCACCCACTACGATCCACTGTGACAATATCTCCGCCATTGCACTAGCTAAGAATCCCGTTTTTCACGCTCGTACAAAACACATAGAAATTGACTATCAATTTATCCGTCAACATATACACACCGGCAGCATTCTTCTTCAGCACATTCCTTCCAAGGATCAAGTCGCCGACATTCTAACAAAATCTTTCAACAAAGCTCGGTTCCAAGATCTCCGATCCAAATTAACCATTCAAGATCAGAATGATTAATTTGCGGGGGGATATTAGCATATTATATCAGCTTATTAATATAATCGTTACTTAATTACAATATTGCCTCTGTACTCTTCTATTTATAGCTTCTCTGTATCTGCTTTACATATACATGAATTAAGAATTACTTTTCCTCTTCTTTCACCTCTGTCTCTCTCCCTGTCTTTGTTCCGATTCCTCCATGGGCATCTACTGCATCTAGCCTTCTTCTTACATGGTATCAGTGCCCAGATGGGAGATCAAGACACATATTCTTCTTCCCACCCTCCCTCCTCTATCCAGCACAGCAGCAACTCCATCGAGATGATCATTCCGGCTCCCCTAAAATTCCTTATCTCCAATATCAAGAATCTCATACCTCACCCCCTCACGATCGAAAATTACGCTATCTGGCGTATCCAAGTTCTTCAACAGGTAACAGCCAACAAATATTCCGGTCATCTAACCGGTGCTTCACCCCCTCCGGCAGACGTTACCTCTCCGGAATACGAAACTTGGCATCTGGTGGACAGCACCTTAATCTCGGCTCTCTTTGCAACCATTACTCCTTCCATTCTTCCCTACGTCATCACCGCCACCACCGCGCACGAAGTTTGGACGATACTTGAAAGACGTCTACAACCGACAAATCGCTCTCGAGTTCTTCAACTCAAGAACGAACTTCACCACATTCAACTCAAGAATCTCTCTATGCAACAATACCTCACTCAGATCAAGCACATAGTTGACAATATTGCGGCTTCTGGCTCAAAGCTCGACCCAGAAGATATCGTCCATTACATCCTAAATGGGCTACCTCAATCCTACAACTCTTTCAAGACTTACATCCGCACATCACCTCTACCCGCAGATCTTGATTCCCTGTATTCGCTCCTCTGCAGCGAGGAGATTCACGTCAATCAAGATCAACAAAAAGAACCCACCACAGATCAAACGGCATTCTTCTCCAACAATACCAACTACACCCGTGGCAAGCAACAAAAACGATATATCAAGAACAAGCCCGTCAGCACCTACCCCAATTTTCCTCCTCCGACTCAGCAACAACCGCAGCCAACGTCTTCAACCAAATCCATCTGCCAAATCTGCGGAAAAACAGGTCACATAGCAATCAATTGCTGGCACCGATGCAACTTCAAGTTCGCACCAACAACGCCCTATCAACCTCGAGCCATGCTCGCTCAACCGATCTCCTATCCAACTCAAGATTGGATTCTTGATACCGGGGCTACCACCCACCTCACGCCGGACACTGCAAATTTACACCAGCAAATGGCATACAATGGATCCGATACTATATCCGTTGCTAACGGGTCTTCCGCACCGATCCAACACACCGGGCAAGGATTACTACCTTTACCTGACTCCACGCGTAAGCTACATTTAAACAATCTTCTTCATGTTCCTTCTTTAACCCACAACCTAATCTCAGTTTCTCGGCTTACCAAAGATAACTCTATTTCAATCATGTTTAATGCTAATGGCTTTGAAATGAAGGATTCACAGGACAATCGGCTACTTCTACGTGGCCATCTTCGTAATGGGTTATACCATGTTCAGACGCCGCCAAGCTCTGAACCTGTCGCTCTTCAAACCGTCAGAAACTCTATGACGACTTGGCACGACAGACTCGGGCATCCGCACATCCAGCTTCTACAACGCCTAGCAAAATCTATTTCTCCTCCCTTTACTGTTACCAACAATTTCTTGTGCAAATCTTGTAATATCTCAAAGAGCCACAAGCTCCAATTTAATACAAGAACCTCTGTCACCCATACGCCGTTTGATCTCATTCACTCGGACGTATGGGGACCGTCTCCGATTTCTTCTTTATCCGGGTTTCGTTATTATGCAATCTTTACTGATGATTATACAAGATTCTCTTGGATTTATTTTATGCATACAAAGCAAGAAACTTTTTCACACTTTCAACACTTATGCAAATTAATTTCTACACAGTTCAACAAAATCCCCAAGATTTTACAATCTGATGGGGGCGGTGAATTCACCAGTACTAACTTCAAAAATTTTCTTCATGCACAAGGTATTCACCAACGTCTCAGCTGCCCTCATACTCCGGAACAGAATGGCTTGGCAGAACGCAAACACCGACATGTTCTCGAACTAACCAGGACTCTCCTTCACGCCGCCAACTTACCAAATCAATTTTGGGCAGATGCGGTATCTACAGCCATTCATCTTATAAATCGCCTACCAAACAAATCCAACAGCCACATCTCCCCCTATCAGCTCCTTTACAACAAACAACCCTCTTACAACCACCTTCGGGTCTTTGGGTGCTTATGCTACCCATGGCTAAAACCTTACTCCGAGAATAAACTTGCTCCTCGCTCGCAGGACTGCATCTTCATCGGCTACTCCCCAAACCACAAAGGCTACAAATGCTTCAATCCTCTAACGCACAAAGTTCACATATCCCGTCACGTGGTCTTTGTAGAATCCATTTTTCCTTATCACACCAATCCCACTGCCACTACACCAACGGCTGACCAAGAAACTCCACCGCTCCTCTTAGTTCCCACTTCCACCGTGAATCACTCCTACACACCCAATCCTACTAATCCCACCAACATAATTCAACAACCAGAAACTCTCACCCCTATTCCCATTATATCTGAACCACCTCCGGTCTCCAATACCCGCTCTATCAATCCGTCGAAACACTCAATGCAAACGAGATCTAAATCGGGAATCTACAAGCCGAACCCGATATACTCTCTTCTCAGCAAACAAAATGATAACGATACACCTATTAATTATAATCAGGCCCGTCACATACCGCATTGGCAACAGGCAATGGAATCCGAATTTCATGCTCTCCAACAGCAAAAGACATGGACTCTTGTCCCTACACCTCCGAACAAAACTATACTCGGATGCAAATGGACTTACCGCACCAAAATCTTACCCAACGGCCAAATTGACCGCTATAAAGCTCGCCTCGTGGCCCTCGGCTACAATCAAAAGCACGGAGAAAACTACGACGAAACTTTCAGCCCCGTCGCCAAGATGACCACAATTAGGATACTTCTCACTGTCGCCCTCAATCGGAAATGGCCCGTCCTTCAACTTGACGTCTCTAACGCTTTTTTACACGGCGATCTTCACGAAGATATATACATGCGTCAACCTCCCGGCTTCCTCGATCCCGCTTCACCAAATTCGGTCTGCAAGCTACTAAAATCCCTCTACGGCCTTAAGCAAGCGCCTCGCCAATGGTTCCAAAAGCTAACGGACTTTCTCAAATCAAAAGGATTTCGGTTTAGTCGCTCCGATCCCTCCCTCTTAATTCTATCCAAAAACACCATACGCATTTTCTTTCTAATATATGTTGATGATCTTCTTGTAACAGGAAATGACCAAAAAGCAATACAAGAACTCCTTCATGATCTCCACGCAGCCTTTGCACTTAAGCAAATGGGACAGATCTCTCTGTTCTTGGGCATCCAAATTCAGCAAAATACTCAAGGATATTTCCTATCACAAGCACACTATGCGGCGAAAATGATCAAAGATGCCGGTTTTTTGGACTGCAAACCGGCCTCTACACCTAGCACACCGCCCACAACAGCTCACTCGGACAACGGCAAACTGTTCAACAATCCATCGCTCTATCGCCGTCTAGCTGGCTCCCTCCAATACCTTACAATCACGAGGCCCGACATAGCCTTCGCCACCAACAAATTATGTCAACACATGCAGTCTCCTACCATTCAAGACTATGACGCCTTAACTCGGGTACTTCGCTACATCAAAGGCACAATATCATTCGGCCTTCCAATCAAGACCGGCGAACTACATCTACACACTTATACAGATGCCGACTGGGCATCGGACCACCTGGACAGAAAATCTACATCCGGGTTCTGCTCGTTTCTTGGACCCAATCTCGTGTCTTGGTCCGTCAAGAAACAACCAACCGTCGCCAAATCCTCCACCGAAGCCGAATACCGCTCACTAGCAGCCGCAACTTCAGACGTTATTTGGCTGAGAAGGCTAGTTTCCGAGCTACACACCGAACAAATATCACCCACTACGATCCACTGTGACAATATCTCCGCCATTGCACTAGCTAAGAATCCCGTTTTTCACGCTCGTACAAAACACATAGAAATTGACTATCAATTTATCCGTCAACATATACACACCGGCAGCATTCTTCTTCAGCACATTCCTTCCAAGGATCAAGTCGCCGACATTCTAACAAAATCTTTCAACAAAGCTCGGTTCCAAGATCTCCGATCCAAATTAACCATTCAAGATCAGAATGATTAATTTGCGGGGGGATATTAGCATATTATATCAGCTTATTAATATAATCGTTACTTAATTACAATATTGCCTCTGTACTCTTCTATTTATAGCTTCTCTGTATCTGCTTTACATATACATGAATTAAGAATTACTTTTCCTCTTCTTTCACCTCTGTCTCTCTCCCTGTCTTTGTTCCGATTCCTCCATGGGCATCTACTGCATCTAGCCTTCTTCTTACACAATATACTAGAAGAAAGATAGGAACTAACAAGATAAAGTGCTGCATTATATGAGTCATCTCTTGAACTGAGTACACCGCTTGAACTTGTAAGGTCACCTCTGAAATCCTATCAGCATGGTGGATGATTCTAGAATAGGAAAACTAATGAGTACGTCGTGTACTTAAGTGAGGGAGATTGTGAAACTCGTTAAATAAAAGAAGTTAAACTCTTAAACATCAATGTGAGTTTTGGTGTAATTAATAGTTAGAATTTCATTAAAAAATTCTGCAATTAAGCTTGTTTATCCCAAAGAAATAATCGAGGGATGGGTGACATATTTGAAAGTTACACCAATAATATAAAATAGTGAGGCTTTTTAGGCACAATATCTCGATATTTAAGAGTTTGGACTGTCACAACTATTGCCTCGGATCTCAAATCAATTTCTGATTATGCTCGTTGAAGGGGTCATGCGGGTCCAATCTATATAATTTTTTTTCCCGTACAACGACCCGATGTGGTGCACCAGAGCGCCTCAGTGTTGCAAAATTTGTTAGGAGAAACGACAGAGAGCGGAGCGCCGCAAAGCTGTAGATTCGGCATCGCATCGTTGTGTAGTGCCACAGTGTTGCGGCACTACACATAAATTTTTATGATGCAAATTTATTTTTTGCAACTAGAATAATTAACTTATTTTTCCATAACAACTTTACAGTGCTAATACTATGAAATGTTACCATCCCCAAGAGACTCTGAGAGTCATATATATCACATACTCTACATTAAGAGTTATAACTCCAATGACCATGTGATGGTGCCACTTGCTCCAAATGATACAAAAAAAATCTTTTGACATACATCACATTTCATTTCATTTTTTATTTTAGGATTTAATTTCTATTCGACATCCATCAAATTTCTTCATTTGTAATCCTAAACCCAACAAGCTAATCGTTGCAGTGACATCCATCAAAGTTTCCATAACAACATGTTCGTGTTTTAGTTGAACTTGATATTACTAAAACTTACCCTAAGCAAGTTTGGTTAGGCTCTGATTCATTAGGGTCTGTTCAAGGGGTGGTGTTAGATGATTTTCCTCAATTTTGTGATGTTTGTAAATGCTTAGGGCATGTATCAGATAAGTGTCGTACTGATGCTGTGTCTGGAATTCCTATTGTTTTGTCTGTTCCGATTGATAAGCTTTCTTCTTTATGTGCTGTTAATGTCGATAAGGGTGTTGCCCCTTCTGTGTCGGAAAATTTGGGTAAATTGGTTGCTAATTCTGATGTTGTTTTTGAGGCTTTACCCTCTGTTGAGCATTCGGGGTGTTCCCCTGCGGCTAGGAATTCCTCTGTTGCTTTGGTTGGTGGTTCTTCGGAGCTTTTGTTGCCTCCTGTGGGTGTTATTAACTGTAATAGCCCGGTTGCGCATGATGTTGGTGTCAATTTGTCGGATGCTGCTGATACTTTGTTGTCTCCTAATGCCATTCCTTTTATTCCCTCGTGTTTGGTGGACGGTTTTGGTCCTACGGATGTGATTGTGGACTCTCTGGCAGTTGTTCTGGTGTTGGAGTTGGGCTCTGTTCCTGTTAATGTTGTGACTTCTATTGCCGAGGGTGGAAGGGGGTCTGGTGGTTCGCCTGTTTTGGGTGTTGTGGAGCCAAATGGGTGTGGACAGGTTTTTAATAATTCAGAAGGTGGTGCTGCTGTTATTTCGTCGGTTGCTTTAGTTCCCGTTGTGTTAGAGGCTGAGCCTCCGTCGTCTGGTGTCAGAGTGGAGTGTATTCCTAGTGTCAACAGGTTAGTTGAGGTTCCAGTGAAGGAGATTGATACGCAAGCTATGGCTAACAGTTTGGGTGATTCTTCGGGTTTGGATATTAAGAACTAGCTTAATTGGCTGAATGGTTCGTCGGAGATTGATACGCAAGCTATGGCTAACAGTTTGGGTGATTCTTCGGGTTTGGATATTAAGAACCAGCTTAATTGGCTGAATGGTTCGTCGGATGGTGAATCGGAAGCTGACTTTTCTGAAGATGATGGGGTGTCTGAGCCTGATAATGATTTCTCTCTGGTGCGTGATAGACCTACTTTCATTATTTCACCTCGGGGGAGATTTTGGGGAAGAGGCAGACGTAGACGATGATTTTTCGTGTTGTTGTGTTTTTTTCTCTTTGTGCTCTCCTCGGGAATTATATGCTTTGTTGTTCGAGTTGCTGTTGCGTGGGGCTAAGGGCTATGATGTGGTCAGGGCTCGCGTTCCGGTCGTTTTGCTGGTGGCAACCTTTGGTGTGGCTTTTCGGGACGATTTTTTGGACTGGGTCTACACCTTTTTGGACGGTCCGTGCAGGGCTTCAGGGGCGCTGGAAGCCTCGGCCGTTTACTGAGCCCACTTTTAGCTTTTAGCTTGTAATTTTCCTCTTTTTTTTCAGCTCGTCTTTTTATTTTGGTGTAACCATTTTGAATTGATTAATATAAGTTTTCTTTATTAAAAAAAAAAAAGTTGTTTCAGGAAGATGAAAATTAAGAATAAAGAGTTCATTTGAAATATTCAAGGCAATAACCTGCAGCTTGTGATTTCAAAAGACCAGAAAAAGGCTTATTGCAATTTCTTTATTAGCATCGGAATAACATTAAACATACATGATCAAGAAACTTAATCGATCTTTAACAAAACCAAAAGGTTAAAGCCACCATCGCTGAACTTTCATACAAATAATTATATCCATTTTCATGCAAGAGCACGGCGCTTATTGAGAAACAAAGCTGAAAATCAACTTAAGCCGAAGCTGGCGGATCGGTCAAATACGCCACCAAACGGCTTGGAGGTGAAGTTGGACAACCCGGGGCCAAACACATGGAAGGCGTTGAACAACAGCAGGAGACACAACTATCTTCAATGTGGGCACGGAAAGCCTTGCAATTATCATTCTGTGCTGATGCCTCCTTATATGTAAGTTAAGGAAGCTAGCAATAAGCTTACCACACAGTGTTCTGACCTCAAAACGATGGCTTTTCCAGCACTGAAGATGTCAGGGAGGAGTTTGGAGAATGATGAGGTCTGTTTCGGAATGGTTGTGCGATTCGATTACGAGGAAGAGAGACGGCGTAAGCAATAGGCTCCTGATCTTTCGCCATTGTTGTTGCGTATGTGTAATTTTGATGGGTGAGTGAGGAGGTGGGAGCTTATTTAATTAGTCCATCAGTAGAGATTAGAGTCTTGGGAAGCTTACATTATAATAAAACTAATAGTATGTTATTTTTCTTGAACTGGTATATAATAAGTTTACAATAAGTTATAGTTAAATTATAATTTGCCGAGAGTAACTTACTAGCACTCAAAAGTAGGGGTGTCAATTCGGAGTCGTGGTTCAGGTCAAATCTAAGTTTGCCCGTGGATGCTTAAGCGTTGTCAATACTGAACATGATCCGTTTTTGCGCAAAAACGGAATAAGGATATGTTCAAACATGAACACCAGGTTCCCCAGGTGGTTGATGATGCTTGACCCCGACCTGGATTAGTAGAATTTGGTTGAAGAGCGTGAGCTGAATCGCCTGGGTCGTGAACACGCTAGGTCACAAATCCGAAGCCGTAAGCGTGCTGCGACGAGGCTGCGGGCAGAGTCCGCGGATCCGAAATTGCGCCAGTGCCGGGCAGAGTCGTCCGAGAGTGCGCCAGTGCGGATGGAGTTGTCCGCGGGTTCCGTGAGAGCGCGGGCAGCGACCCAGGAGTCCGCGGAGTCGGGACTGTGCCAGTGCGGGTGGAAATCCGGGAATGGACTCCACTTTTCGGGTCATGTGGGATCTGATTTTCGGGTTTTCGGGTCAACCCGAAACCAACACGTTTTTTAAACTGGTAAAAAATTCGAACCCAAATCGGACCCGTTTGCTAACCGGGTCAACCTGAACACGATTTTCCGGGTCGGATTTCGGGTCGCGTCAAAAATTAACACCCCTAATTTAAATCATAGAATTTTTCACAGGAACTGTATATTTTTGGGATCAGTTCGGCGTTATTTTGTGTATAGCTGCTCGGATTCTGTAAGTAAACTATTTCTAAGCTAGCTAATTAAGAACAGGAAGTTGTTTAACCTGTTAATTAAACTTATTAATCTTTGATCTATTGGTCAGGCAAGCAATGCGCTAATTAAGATCATCGCTTGTTTTCTATTATTTCATGCAGAATATTATGTTTTGGAACCGATTTAACGCCTTTCAGCTGAAGTTTTGCTGTGAACTGAAGAAAAAAGTTATTATATTTAATCGAAGTTAATTAAAAAGTAATAATATAATTAATGAACACTAATTACATCAGTAATGGTTCAATTGATGCCTTGGATAGCATAAAGAAATTAGTAATATTATGAATGAAGAGTAAGGGGCATTTCCTATCCAACCTTATTTCTGACATAAAAAAAAGATTATTCTGTATATATTCTTTATCTATCATTTTTTTAAGAAAGTTATATTCGTGAACAATGCGACATGATCAATATTAACATTGCACTGTTCAAGAACAACAACAATAATAAGCATTTATCCTACTAATATTAACGTCGCACTATTCAAAATACGAAAATAATTTTATGAATGCCGCTTGATTGGACACTTGCACGAAATGCAAATGCCCGAATGACATTTGGTTAAAGATGCCCTAATAAACAAAAATATGTTGCTACCTACCGTCCCCCTGTAACCCTTCACTGGCGGTCGCAAAACCCTTGTCAAAGGAACCTCTAGTTGTTTTGCAATCAAAATGTTTTGTAGTGATTTTAGAATAGTAGGAAGAATTTACATAACGGTTGAATTTCCTGCTAAACCCCGCCAAAATTGCCTCTAAAATCAAATTTTATAATAGTTTCAAGAAGGTAAAATGAAGTACTGTAACAAACTGAATAATCAAAATATGAAAAAACCATCTCAGACAGATCCTTTTTATGCTTCTGTTATCACAGCAAAAAAATCTCAATTCACTACGGAAAATCGTATAATTCCGGCGGATTTTTCGGCTGAAATTTTTGAATTTTATGGCGGATTTTGAAGTTTTTCGCCGGATTTCCTGCGAAAAACGTTTTCGACGGTAAAAGTAATGAGCAGAAATAATTAAATGAGCTGAAAATGACTTTATGCGGCTACCACGAGTGTGCTCAGTCTGTGCAAAACGTTCCTCTCATCTCACCCGTTAATCTCTAACAGTCTAATCTGGAACATTGATGTCCCCATCTCCTTTTTATTACTCTTCACTATATGTATGCTTTGCTACAGTGAATACGCAGAGAAGATGAGTTACCTCTGAGATGATTCGTTCTGTAGCTTTTCTTCCTTCTCTGTTTTTGCTTTGCTAACTTGCAGGTGCTGATACTTCTACATGGTATCAGAGCATTTTTTCGGCCATACGGCTTAATCGATCTCAATGATGTCTTCGGCTTCGTCGGCTACGTCAATCCTTGCTTCTTCGTCTACTGTCAAAATGGAAGATATAACAATACCTTCATAGCTGAAGTTTCTGATGTCCAATGTAAAATCCATTCTCAATCTCCAACTAACTGCAGACAATTTTCCTCTATGGAAGTCTCATATTCAAAAGCTATTTACGGCGAATGGATTTGATGGTTATTTGGATGGTACCATCACAAAACCCCCGAAGCTCATCTCTACTGCCTCCGGCGATCTTCAAGCCAATCCTGAATATGCTACATGGCTGTTAGTTGATCAGAATCTTGCTATTGTTCTCTACTCGACTATTTCTACTACATTTCTTCCCTATGTTTTAAATTTGGATTCATGTTTCGATATCTGGACAACGATTGAACGGCGATTGCAATCGACCAACCGTTCAAGGATCTTACAGCTAAAAAACGAGCTACATCATGTTTCAATGAAGGATAAATCGATGATGCAATACTTATCAGAGATCAAGAGCAAAGTTGATACCATTAGTTCTTCTGGTTCTCCATTATCTATAGATGATATCATTATGTATACGATTAATGGATTACCTCCCACGTATCAGGCGTTCAAAACGTTCATTCGCTCTAATCTAAACCCCATAAAAGTCGTCGGAAAATTTTTTTCTGCGGAAATTTTTTATCATAATCCGCTGAAAAATCCGTCGGAAATTGTTCTGTCGAAAATACACCTGAAATTTCGTCGATAAAGAGCGATTTCTTATAATGATTGTAGCTTCCTCTTCTCCTTCAAATTCTATTACAAGCATGCAAATAAAACTCATCGATCTTGCCTTAGGCTAGACTTCCAGCTTATGCTAAACCTTTTGCATCCCAAAGAATATGCTTAGCCAATAATCAATAATCAAAACATTAGAAACAAAATCAATGTTGACTTTGTTTATGTTAGTTCTATTACTATTTTATAAATTTGTTGTAAAAAAAGTAACTTTTTGAAGTTGCTGTCAAAAACAACTTTTTAGAATATTATTTTTTTGAAAGTAGCAAAAAAATAATGGATAAATATAAATTGTATATAATTAGGATCTAAAAAGTAAAATAGTAAGACACCTTTCAAAAAAAAGAAACCTAAATTTAGACACAAACTTTTACATAGGGTTAATACCAACATATTGAGTACTTTAAGTTGCTCTGTTGAGTCTACATTATTGAATTGAAATATGAGCAAGAAATGAAAAATAGCCATTAAAATGTTGAAATTAACTTCTTGTGAAATAACATCGATGAATGTTTCATAAGATGAAACAATGCACATAACTCATATATATATCAAACAAAAAGAGCACACATAATGTCTGTCACACTAAATTATGTCACATGGCCTAAATCAAATCGTACGTGCCGGTCAATCCGGGTCAAAACAGGTTATCAGGACTGTACTCTTAAACCGATCTAAAATTTGAAACGGACAGAGATAAGCTATAATTGCAAATCCAATATGAGATATATATTATATATATATATATATATACATATATATATATATATATTATTTATTATTATTATTAATTATTAAAAAATTGTTAAATCCCTCTTATTTTGTCATTTTATCATTCCTAAATTGCACGCACAATTGAGAAATTTTCAAAATTCAAACAAATTGTAAAATTTGAAAAATAATCTTTCAAGGTATATGAATTTTGAATAACATTTTGTAAGTTGAAAAGGTTGATATTTTCTCTTAGATATTTTTGACTAGTATAACAGATTGATAAGAAACCTCTGATTTAGCTCTATGCTGGCCTGTTTATTGATGACAACCCAATTTAGTCTTGCTTATGTTTGACAATTGTGCACATTTATTTGATTCGGTTGTTCTTGACGTGTTGTGTTTTTTAGTTGACTGGGAGCAAAGGTTTTTCTCGTTTATGAAACTAAAATAATGCTCAGAAGAAAGCTATTAGTAATTGTCATTATTTAATGCATAAATTAAATAAATTTGGTGAAGATATAAAATTATTATATATTTTAGATATTCTATTAAGTCAACTAAAAAAATGTATTCGAAATAATTTTGGTCTATTTTTTTAGATTTGTTTATTATACCAAAAACGCGACCTATCGCAGCGGTTCTTTGCACCGAATTTAAAAACCGCTGCCAAAACCTCGTTTTGCATCAGAAATTTAAACATAGTTTGCACCGTTAGAACCGCTGCAATGAAAATTTAAGTGCGGGTATAACTGCGGGAAAGGTATAAAAAGTTGCTGCGAAAAGCAATTTTTTGTAGTGAATAGGGAGTTTATATAGAAATAAAACCACTTAAATAAAAAAATTATGAAGACACTCCTATTTTAGCTTCATTATTGTCAAAAAAATTTTGTTTGCCGGGAGATCGACAAGCTACTGATCATATCTCTACATGATTATAGCTCGTTTATAATCACTTGTTTATGTAATAAAACAAGCTTGAATTTTTTTAAATAGTTGATGATTAAATAAGTAAGCTTGAACAACTATTTGTTCGGCTCGTTAACATTTATGAATATCATGGTTTAAAATGCAAGAACAAACTTGATAGGAAACTTGATAAGAAGCTTATTAAGAATATTTATTCATCTTCAATACAAAGATAGTGAATTAGTTCGTTTATAAGTAATGTTTGGAACTAAATAATTTCTTAATATTGGGTTAAATTTTTATTTGATGTATTTTTTCATAATTTTTTAGTTTATTAAAATAAATTATTCTTATTTCATTTTTTATGTTATATATTTTCATTAGAAAATATGTTAAAAAATAAGAGGTATATATTTATTTAGGTTTGGTAGATTTTTTTTTTGAAATGTTCATGAATAAATTTGTTTATGAGAAAAATCATTTACTCAGCTCATTAGACATTAGTAAACATACTCATTTGGTGGCTTAAAAATACCTACTAGGTATGTTCATGAATGAGCTCCTTTGGTAGCTCAAAAATACTAGCTAAATATATTCTTGAATAGGATCAACGGTCATTGTTTGTTAGTAAGCTCGATAAGGTTCGTTTGTTAAGTACTTAAGCTAGTAGATATTTAGAAAGTAAAGTGTGTTATAGCTCAATAAGGCTCATTAATTTGTTTAATGGTCCATAAGAATGAAACGAAACAAATATAAACCAAACACAAACTAAACATGAAATTCATAATTTTAAATTAATCAAGCTTGAACACTACTATAAAATCTTGAATCGAGCTAAAACAATATGATAATAGACAAGCTCAAACATGAACAATCATCTTCTCAGCTCGACATGATTTGTTTAAAACCCCAAATCCATATGAAGTCCATTATTTGTTTTTATTATCAAATAGTATAAACTATTATCCTTATTTATACAATCTTAAATTATTATCCTTTTCACACAAAAGACAACTAAAGACTCTTATGTATAAATTTTATTTCCTATTTTATTATTTTTTTATAATTAGAAATAAAAATGAAGTGCCATATAAATATTCAACTAAATCATAGTAATCAATAATATGCTTAATTCATTTTGAAAATTTGATGCACGTAGAAATTAAATGATCTCGAAATTACAAGAGCCAAATGATTTTCGTCATATCATGATGAATCCTTTAGAACAAAATATGTCCCAAACATGAGAGATTATTGGGTTCGGACACCAGACACAGGTTATCGTTCGGTACTTCAGAGTATCGAGTAATACTTAACTCGGTACTGTGAAGTACCGAGTTCGGTACTCCACAGTACCAAGCTCATACTGAGCTTAGTACCGAGTAGGAGGTGATGTGACATATTTTCATTGGGCTCCGGACATCGTTCTGTGTCCGAACCCAATAATTTCCCCCCCAAACAGACATGTAAAGAATTATGAACTAAAAAAAAAAAAATTCATGACTAAATAATGTGAATCATATTATTATTCTCAACTGTGTATAATCTCTCTAATTCTTCAAATACGAGAAAGAAATGATTCTTTTATCTTCCAATGTTTATTAGGTTCACTTAAATTTATATATTTAGACCATATTAATTATTTTCCCCACTCTAAGTCTTCCACATGAAAACTCCTAGTCTCATAACTTATATACAATTTCACACTCTCTTAGGCTAATTTCCCTGACTTCTATGATCTCACCATATATACTTCCTAAATTAAAATAAAAAATTACCACACTTCATTTCTTATTTAATTGCTCTATACAATCTGCAGTCACTTGGATTTTTAAAAAAAAAAAATCCCAACTCCATTTCTCTCTCTCTCAGCAATAATAGAGCAAAACAGTTTAAAAAGAACACCCCATGGGAATAAGCACAAGTCAATGAAAACGCCAGCTCAAACACCCCAAATCAACCAGCGCATAACAAATGCAGCATACATAATTGACTCGTAAACCTGAAAAAGCAACTTTTACAGCTTTGACTTGCAAACACAGCACATACTTCTCGTGCATGACCCCATTTTCACTAAGAAATTCACGTAAAACGCCAGCCAGAACTCAACCTTCTTCTCTCCTTCCATTCACGTGCTCCTCTTCACTTCCATAACTTTTCCTACCACTCTCTCTCTATAAAATTGAGCACTCTTCTCCACAAAATCATACATCGAAATACATAGATGGAGAAGGAAGAAGAGCAAGTACTGCAGCTCTCAGGAGTAATCACAATGGAGGAATTAGAAGAAGAAGAAGAGGAGGTTTATGAGTTGCTAGAAGATGAATATGATGATGACGAGGCTCCGATCGACCGGAGTGCCTGCGACCGCATAGAGAAGATAGCGGCGGTAGTGGCGTGGAATCCATCTGCAGAGCTATTCTTGAACCAGCTAATGTTCGGCGACGAACAGTTCGACTTTATGTTCCCTGGTCATGAGCATTATGCTTATTACTGGCACCGCATTGCTGTTTTAGGAAGACGACCTCGCCTGCTTTACAGCTAGAGCTGATCCTGCTGGAGATCTGGAAATTGTCTTGAGTTATTCTTTTGATTTTAATTTTTAGGTTGCAATTGCAGAAAAAAAAATGTATATTTCCTTATATCAACACATTTGACATCATTTATAAAATGTTGATTCATTGTCTTCTCTCATATCGATCGCGTTCATTTTGTTTAAACATGCAGCTATTAAAAAGTTTGTTAATATTGTTAGAAGTAATTGACCGTTACTGTATTATTTCATGGGGAAACCAGCAATTGATTAGTTTGCATCCCTAATAAATTTGAAGGAGAAAAATTGGATCATGATTCACTGGCTTATTATTCTTCTAATTCAAGCATGAATAAATATGATGAAGAAACAATGAAGAAGATGAAGCATTATGGGTCTTGTCGATCAAGCCAATTTGCATTGACGTTAATCTTAATCTCTAGCTGGGACGTTGCTGATATTGATTTGTTGGTTGGGGGATTTTGTGATCAATTAAATTTTTTTGAATTCGAAGCTTATATATGTGATATGCAGATTTGACTTAATTGACTCAAAAAAAACCCTGAGTTGGAAAGTTTCTAGCATTTACTAGTGTTGCGTCCTGGAATATTTGTGGCGGTAGAGAAAAATAAAGTTTAACGTCTAAGCTTTGTACGAAGATCCAACATGCATACGTACAAATAAAAAGATAATGTGCGACATTCACAAGAGACACCAAGATTTTTACGTGAAAAGTCCTTGAAAGGGGAAAAAATCACGGGGCCTAACTCAGTTTGAATGAATCCACTAATATTAGTTGTTGATTACAAATGCGGCCCTTCCTTGGAGGAATATTGTCTTAGCTTGATGTACATCATATAGAGTACATTATATGGTGGGAATACAAAGAATCATTGTTGATGTGTTTGTTTGGTCGAAAGGACCGTAATCGATGAACGGAGTAAGTTAGAATGACCATAATCTGCGGGTGATGGAGGTTATAAGACCGTTTGTCTGGAGATGGAAGTCGGAAAGATGGCGTCGGGTAGAAATTCGATGATGGACAGAAGTCCGGTGTTAAATAAAAGTCCGACGTCGGGTTGGAATCCGGTGACGAGCGGAATCTCGATGTTGGGTAGGAATCCGATGATGAGCGGAAGTCCGATGTCGAGTAGGAATTCAGTGTCAATTGGAGGTCGGGTGGAAGTTCGACGACGGGTGGAAGTCCGATGAGGGGCAGAAGTCCGGCGTTGGCTAGAAATCCGATGATGAGCAGAGGTACGACATCGAGTAGAAGTCCAACGTCAATCGGCAGCCAGGTAGAACTTCGGCGTCAGATGGCATTCGGGCAGAAGTCTGGCGTCGGATAGACTGCTGAGTTAAAGTCTAACAGTGTTCGAGGAGGAGTCTCTTCGTTCACTTCCTTATCTTCCTTCTCTTCTTGCTTGGGCCTCTCTCTCTCTCTCTCTCTCTCTCTCTCTCTCTCTCTCCCCCCCCCTTTCTATTAGAATGAGAGGTTTATTTATAGTTTTTTGAGAGTAGCATGACTAATAACTAGGAGGAAGATCATGGGTGAATTGGGAGTGGTTTGAATGAACGGCTAATGTTGAATCCCTCAATCATGGATCATTCGTTGGGCATTTCAATGTCTTAATGATGATATCAGAATTTGAGGATTTTGGGCTTGTTGGATTCGTCTCGTCGAGCTGCTCGATTAGACTATAAGCATTTTACATTTGGAAACCGTTTGGTAATACAAATTATGGTTTGAACCTTCTGAATGTGCCTCAGGCCTTCGATTTGGACCAATTTGAGCTCAGATTGGGTCTAATTTAGTGTTGTTAGGTTTGCATTTCTGAGACGTTTAGTTCGACTGTAAGTTTACTGAAATAGGAGTTCATATGACGTCCGATTTAATTTTTGAAATTTCTAACTTGATTTTGCCTCTAGATTAGATCGAGCCCGATCAAGATAATTTTTTGATGATATATCAACTAGTTTGTCAAAAAATTTAATTTGCTCGTCGAAACATTCTATGCAATTTGATAAAAGAAATGATTATACCTACTTGCTTTTATAAATTATTAAGCATCTAACACCATCATATCACTTAAAGCTTCATTTCTATTCAAATTGAGTTTTTGTAACACTATAAGAAAATGGGTTATTAATGACCCTCAAAATTGATCGTTAAAAATGATAAGTAAAAAATATATTGGTTATTAAAGTATTTATTTATGAAGAAATTTTTCTATGAATTATTATAGAAAACATTAGCAGTCAATTCTCTATTTTGATAACTAATATCATCATTCATGTAAACATAGAGACAATCTTTATTTTTTATCGCTAAAGTGTATTTTTAGCGTCCATTTTTTTTAGTCTCTAATATTGTGGACGTTAATAATCAATTAGTGAGAGAACTTGTTAGGATATATAATTATTTCACTATGGAGAATGCCATAAAAATTCTTTCTTAAGTAACTCATCCAAAACCAAGAACTCATCAAGAGCTCTACAAGTACTTAGATAGTTATCAAGCAATAAGACTTAGGTCTATTTAGGCCAACTTTCTCATTATTTTTTAGACTACAGACTACAATCATATATCTTTTGGCTATTATTTCTTTTTTATTAAAAAAAAAAAAATTATGATGGGAAGCTATTTTTATAGCAACAATATCCTCTAAACTAAGATAATTTTAAGATTATTGATGCCCCATTTTATATTAAAAAAAATATAATGCCACAATAATTCAAAAAAAAAAAAAAAAATACTTTCCTTACAACAAATGTCCAAATAGACAATTAGGCATTTTCACGAAATATGTTATTAATCATTATCATGTAATTTTACTAATAAATTATATATTATTGAACTTTTCACAACATCTAAGATATCAAAAGATAAGTGTGATATATTAATACTCATTTCATATAGACTACTAAAAAAGGGGCTAGCTCAGCACAAATTTAGGTTTTCCTGATGATTATAACCACCATTTTTTTTTTTTTTGCAGCGGTTTTAAAAACGTTGTACCCCCGTTGTAATTGCAATGCTCTACAACAACATTCCGTAGAGGCTTAAGGACCGACGGGGTATATTTGACAAAGTGATATATTTAGCAGCGGTTATATCCGATGCAAACTTGCATATTTGTAACGGTCATAACCGCCACAAATTTCATCCAAAAAAACTTATTTCTAGATTTATGTCAGTTATAACTAGTGCAAACTTACAGATTTATAGCGGTCATAACCATTATAAATATCATCTATATACAAGAGTTGCATGACTACTACTCTACTCATCTGTCATATATGGTTCTGATGAATCCATAATCGCATAGAATTTGCAACTGAGCAAAGATGCACATGAAACAAATAATAATAAACATTCATATTGACTCAAAACTACCCCACGTGACTTATAGATTAATTCTCATAACTCTGATATATGATCCATTGCAAAACCATAATTTTGATATGACAAAAGCTTGACATAACCCAACCGCTACTAGGATATGTCCTACCGTGTTAAGTTGTGACAGATAAATTTCAAGATCTAATTTTGAAATATTTTAGATTCTCTTCCAACATTCTTTTTAAATAAACTATAAATTACAAAGCAACTAAATATTCACATACTAAAAATAAACTCATCAATAAGATTTCTTTCATTTCATCAAAGCCGACGACGGGTGGAAGTCCGACGAGGGGTAGAAGTCCGGCGATGAGCAGAGGTACGACATCGGGTAGAAGTCCGACGTCAATCGGCAGCCAAGTAAACTTCGGCGTTAGATGGCATTCCGGAAGAAGTCCGACGTCGGATAGACTGCTGGGTGAAAGTCTGACAGTGGTCGAGGAGGAGTCTCTTTGTTGATCACTTCCTTATCTTCCTTCTCTTCTTGCTTGGGCCTCTCTCTCTCTCTCTCTCTCTCTCTCTCTCTCTCTCTCCCCCCCCCTTTCTATTAGAATGAGAGGTTTATTTATAGTTTTTTTAGAGTGGCATGATCAATAACTAGGAGGAAGATCATGGGTGAATTGGGAGTGGTTTGAATGAACGGCTAATGTTGAATCCCTTAATCATGAATCATTCGTTGGGCATTTCAATGTCTTAATGATGATATCAGAATTTGAGGATTTTGGGCTTGTTGGATTCGTCTCGTCGAGCCGCTCGATTAGACTATAAGCATTTTACATTTGGAAACCATTTGGTAATACAAATTATGGTTTGAACCTTCTGAATGTGCCTCAGGCCTTCAATTTGGACCAATTTGAGCTCAGATTGGGTCTAATTTAGTGTTGTTGGGTTCGCATTTCCGAGACGTTTAGTTCGACTGTAAGTTTACTGAAATCGGAGTTCATATGACCTCTGATTTAATTTTTGAAATTTCTAACTTGATTTTGCCTCTAGATTAGATCGAGCCCGATCAAGATAATTTTTTGATGATATATCAACTAGTTTGTCAAAAAATTTAATTTGCTCGTCGAAACATTCTATGCAAGTTGATAAAAGAAATGATTATACACTATAAGAAAATGGGTTATTAATGACCATCAAAATTGATCGTTAAAAATGATAAGTAAAAAAAAATATTGGTTATTAAAGTATTTATTTATGAATAAATTATTCTATGCATTATAAGAGAAAACATTAGCAGTCAATTCTCTGTTTTGGTAACTAATATCATCATTCATGTAAACATAGAGGCAATCTTTATTTTTGATCGCTAAAGTGTATTTTTAGCGTCCATTTTTTTTAGTCTCTAATTTTGTGGACGTTAATAATCAATTAGTGAGAGAACTTGTTAGGATATATAATTATTTCACTATGGAGAATGTCATAAAAATTCTTTCTTAAATAACTCATCCAAAACCAAGAACTCATCAAGAGTACTTCTACGAGTACTTAGATAGTTATCAAGCAATAAGACTTAGGTCTATTTAGGCCAACTTTCTTATCATTTTTTAGACTACTGACTACAATCATATATCTTTTGGCTATTATTTATTTTTTATTTTTAAAAATTTTTATGATGAGAAACTATTTTTAACAACAATATCCTCTAAAGTATGATAATTTTAAGATTATTGATGCCCAATTATTAAATTAAAAAAATTATAATACCACAGTAATTTAAAAAAAAAATTACTTTCCTTACAACAAATGTCCAAATAGACAATTAGGCATTTTCACGAAATATGTTATTAATCATTATCATGTAATTTTACTAAGTAATTATATATTATTGAACTTCTCACAACATCTAAGATATCAAAAGATAAGTATGATATATTAATACTCATTCCATATACACTACTAAAAAAGTGCTAGCTCAGCACAAATTTAGGTTATCCCGATGATTATAACCGCCAAAAATTTTTTTGTAGCGGTTTTAAAAACGCTGCACCCCCGCTGTAATTGCAATGCATGCACTGCAACAACATTTCGCAGCGGCTTAAAGACCGACGGGGACCACGGGGTAGATTTGACGAAGTGCTATATTTAGCAGCGCGCGGTTATACCTGGTGCAAACTTACATATTTGTAACGGTCATAACCGGCACAAATTTCATCTAAAAAAACTTATTTCCAGATTTATGTCGGTTATAACTAGTGCAAATTTGCAGATTTATAGCGGTCATAACCATTATAAATATCATCTATATACAAGAGTTGCTTGACTACTACTCTGCTCATCTATCATATATGGTTCTGATGAATCCATAATCGCACAGAATTTGCAACTGAGCATACATGCACATGAAACAAATAATAATAAACATTCAGATTGACTCAAAACTACCCCACGTGACTTATAGGTTAATTCTCATAACTCTGATATATGATCCATTGCAAAACCATTATTTTGATATGACAAAAGCTTGTCATAACCCAACTCTACTAGGATATGTCTTATCGTGCTAAGTTGTGACAGATAAATTCCAAGATCTAATTTTGAAATATTTTAGAGTCTCTTCCAACATTCTTTTTAAATAAATTATAAATTACAGAGCTAATAAATATTCACATACTAAAAATAAACTTATTAATAAGATTTCTTTCATTTCATCAAAATATATATACACTTCAATACATGAATGCATACATTAGCTACATAACAAAACTAAAAAATAAATTACTCATGACCATGCAAAATTTAAAATAGAAAAACCTATAAACTCATATTTGATCATAAATTGCTAATCAATAATCTACTTCTCCTTCCCAGATCTTGAAAACTAAAAGTAAAACCATAGTGAGTTACAATATATAGCTTAGTAGGCCACACAATCCAATCTAATTTTTTAATTTTTTTATTAAATAAAATATTTTAAAATAGTTAAATACAATCTAATAAATCATTATATTGAAAAATATAATAAGAGCATAATAATTTTTGAATTATTTAAATAACATTACTAAGCAGATAAAATATTATAATTCATATCATAATAGAGCAGTCCATATCACATTTCTCAAACCCAGATAGAATCTTAAATGATTATGACCCCTTATGACTCTATTTAGTGTGCTTATAACACCAAAACATGCCTTCTAGGCACAAGAACAATCCCTGACATAAAAATAACATCATAGGATTATGGCCAACTCCCACATCAGATATAATTAATTAATTAATTATATATATATATATATATATATATCAAAGTTCACCCCATTTATTTGATTTAAAAATTAGTGAACATGTGATAAACTTTCATGACCATCAACCCTATGTAAAGCCTCATCCACCCCATCTAAATTCTTATTTTCCTTTGCATAAGAGTCATGAGGGACATTCAAACTACCATTGTTATCCTTAAACTTCAATCCCCCATTACTAAAGGAAAAACTAAGTCAATATAAGTAGGACCTTCCATAGACTCTATGTTTTTGTCAAGTTTGTTTAATTCCTTAATGGATTTATTAGAAGGTAAAGTTTTTATGTCATCACCAGTGGACGTATTATCAGGAATAAAATGATTACAGATATCAACTACTTTGTCATTAGATTCCCCATTAAAGGATTTAACCATATTTTTTGAATCCTTGGTGGTCTTGTTAAGATGCAGATGAAGCACAAAGCATTCATTTATAGAATGATCATGTACTTTGAAATTATTCTAGAAATATGGTATGTTTTCAAACCCAACTTTTTGTAAATAACCAGACATTTCATAGCCAAACGAACCTTTTTAGGGTGTTTCTTGGTAATATCTATTTTCATAAGAATCTGAGCTATAGAAGGTCTCGTTTGATCATTAGTAACTTATCAGATTGTAATAACCTACCAAATATTGATCCCAATGCGTGTAAAATGTGTGGATAAAGGAAATGTAAATGTAAATTCAGGAAAGAAAGATAATTAGAATAATAGGAGATTCATCTTTGATATCAAAATAAGAATTCCATTTTAATTTATTTGACAATTATTAATGTAATATGTTCTCTTAGTGAAAACACAACTGTAATCCAAATCATTTGACAGTTGGATTGCTATATGCCTAGTATGCACCAACCCTATGGAAAAAGCATCAGAAAGTTTCAAGTTGCCCAAAAATAGTCAGATAAAAAATTTTCTAATAAGAGTAAATTTTTAAGGACTGCTAATTTAATAATATCCTCATCAGACATCAAGATAGCCATAAATCCTTTGACACAAGATTTAGTGAAAGAGAAAATTAGAAAAGACCAAGATTTAGGAGAGTTTTCACTACCACTTATACCAAGAAAACCTTTATTCGAAGACACTTTATCCGTTGATGGAATTCCCCATGGACTGGGAGAGGAGGAGGATGGAGCAGCTGCCATCTAGTAAAAAATCAAAAACCTAAGACCAAAAGGCCTCAGGGAAGAAAATTGATGAAATCAGCCAAATAAAATGCTTAAGACAAGGTTGGAATTAGTCAACCCAACAACTACAGAAGAAACCACGATCAGCTATAGAGAAAACCATGATCGCCAAAGAAGAGGGGCATAAGAGGAGAGAGAATGTGGCTAGTATGCATAATTACTTTAATTTTTATCTTTTTCATTGGTATGCATAATTATTATTTTTTAGGGAAACCCACAGTGGGGCTTACAAGTTACTATTAAAAAAGGTTACAAGGATCTTAAAGGGAACCTTCAGCTTGCTAATGATTGACTAAGCTATAAAAAAAGTTAAGAAAATATATGAGCAGATTATTCCCTATAATAAGATTTACAAAATCACCTAATAACATTCTAGGGTGGCCAAAAGCTAGTGCCAAAAAAAGGAAGATATTTTTAAAAACCTTCAGCACAATCTTCCTGCAAAAAATTTATGGCTTGCAAACATGATCCACAATCGCTTGAACCTACAAGAGATAGAGATTACAAAAGACAAACATTCACAACAAGATATAGAGATAACAAAGAAATTTATAAAGAGTTAAGAATTGAAACTAATTAGAACAATACAAAGTATAGATGATGAAATTACATTTAATAATTATGAAGATTTTCCTGTTGGAAGCATTCAGGAGGCTTACAGTGCATATAATATTGTAATAAGATAATAAAAGGAACATAGTACTGTTGTAATCATTAGAATAAAGGAAAAAAAAAACTCATTAAAACTTAACCAAGTATAGAAAGTAGACATAATCTGATCCATACATTCCATAAATCTGAAATAAGAAAGATCCATCATCAATAAAAATAAAGAATGAAACCATTTGTGCCAGATTATGTAATACCCTAAAAGAGATGTGATTTCGAGGCATATCATCACATGGAAAAGATAATAGTCATTCACATCATGCCCCTTCTAGCCATGCTTGATATAAGAGTGGGGAATAAATAGGCAAGTTGTGTGGATAAATAAGGGAAACTTCCAAGTAGAAATGAAAACCTAGAGCATTTTGATAAAAGCATGGATCGACCCCATTAAACTGATAAAATCAAATGTAAAATGTAGGGACACCCTGAAGGAAAAATAACCCCACACCACAAGTAAAGTAGAGAAGGCCAATAAATGCCATGATCGATTACTAATGATAGGCCCCACATACATGGAGTAACCAAAGCTAGACAACCAATAAAAAGGATCAGCCACATAAGTAATAAAGAAAATGAGATTATTTAACTCACACATTAAAATAGTAAATACAAAAAAAAAAAAAAAAAAAAGAAATACGAAGTCAGTTCGTACACATATACAAATTGGGTCGTTTCAGATCGTTTAAGTAAAATCGTCCAGGACGAGTCCAGGATCGTACAGGACGATCCACTGCGTACAGAATTGAAAATTTGCAGTTTTTGGGCGTTTCACTTGTCTTTTATATAATATAGTCAAATTAGACTGCCACCAATCTTTTTGTCATTTGTTCTTCGTGCCTCTTTGAGAGAATGCCAAGGAGAGAGTGAAGAGAGCATTCAAGGAGGATTCCTACCACTGGAGCGAGAAGGCTTACTTGGATGCTAAGGTAAGAGTCTCTACTTGTGAAATTGGATTCTTCACTCTTTTTCTTTCTTCCTTCTAGATTCTTGTGAGAAGATCTTCAAGAAGGTCCGTGTTCTCTGCCGACACTTGGAGAGTGTGAACAGACGAGGGTTCTCTGCTGACACTTGGAGAGTGTGAACAGACGAGGTTTCTTGCCCACAAGGAGAGTGTGAAAGGAGAAGGTTCTCTGCCTACATTGGAGAGTGTGAACAGCCGTAGGTTCTCTGCCCACACTAGGAGAGTGTAAAAGGACGACGGTTCTCTGCACGCACCGGTATTGGTGAAAAGAGTGTTTGTACAGGCTTCTCCGCCTTGCTGTGGGTGCTAAAGGAGAGTCACTTTGTGGTATTAGTGCAATACTCAGAGGGTGCCTCTGAGGAGTGGATGTAGGTCTGGTTATAGACCGAACATTATAAATCGGTGTCATTTACTTTATAGGTTTTACGTTTCCGCACTTTAAATTTCAGTTTTAATAACTCTGTGGTTAAAAACATTTTTCTACTAACTTTAAAAGAAATTTTATTTCGGTTCAACTTTATTAATTAAGAGGGTTTAAAATTTTAAAAACTACCAATTCACCCCCTCTTGGTAGCCTTGGGACATTTACTTAGGCTTAACAACCTAATTACTGGACTCAACACAGTAGTGAATGGAAATGATGTTCCATGGTTGTGGGCCACAATGGTGGTCAGTCCTAACAGAGAGAGAGTTGAGTGGTGGTTGTTAGCAGCCTTCGGTGGTCAGCGACTGGCATGTGGAGTTGATAAGTGTCAGTAATTGCATTAAACTTTCTAGTATATTTGAAACAATCCAATAGCAATAAACTTTCTAGCGTATTTAAAACAATAAAAGATCCATGTAAGTTCAATACACAAAAGGAAAATAAAAATGATGAACTAGAAGCACACTACGATTAACCAAAAAGTGAATTATAAGCAAGTGTCATAATGCAAAAAGTAGGATCTCACACTATCATAAGACAAACCTGTTAGAAACCTTACACTTTATGCAAGTTGGCTAAAGAAAGAAAAGATATAATCTTAAATTTTATTATCACTAGAAAATTGTGGCTTTCTCATACACATCCTGATCGATAATAATATATATAATTGTATAGTTATTAGATTTTCTACATATAATTCATCACCTTGATTGGCCTTTATTTGATGTGGGTGTCAAATTCCCACATGCGCAAGCCCCCATGGTTAATTACATTTAGGCCTTCACATAAGAATGATCTTGATTGAGGATACTATTTTATTACATTCTTAAAATTATGTATAGTGGGATTTCAAGTTTCTTCTAATACAAAGTAAATATTCTCAAAGGGCTATTAAAAACAAAAGATAATTCAATAATATGTTGGTATGAGAGGAAATTAAGATAGGAGACATCACACATAAAGTATGCATGAGAGAGAGAAGGAAGAGGCATCATTAGTTTTATATGGAAATGTGGAATTTTTTGCCTCCAAAGAATGGAGAGCTCACTGAAAGATAAGACATAAAATGATATACTCTTACTGTCATCCTTTGATCCTAGATCTATAAGAGACATAGTGTACCCTAAGTAATAACCCTCCTAATATAACTAATGAAAGACAGTGATAGGACTTATAACGTAAATCCCCCTTGAGACCTAAGTAACCTTTACCTAGACTTACCACCCTACTCAAAATGGGGTACTAGCTAAAACTCCACCTAGAATTTTAAATCCATACAGTCTAGTCTTATATAAATGTAAGAGTTGTGAGGAAGTACAAAATAGGAATTGGCCTAAGGCCTTGCCATAAATGGTATTACATAAATACAATGGTTAAATATCCCTCTATGTGATAAAAATAAAATCTATATGATTGACTTAAGCTATATATAAAGGGTATGGCAAATCAAAACTCGTCGAAAGCCCTTATGTAGTGGGCTAGGTTTGAAATATTATATACATTTTAAAAGATTAACCCACAAATGGTCATGAATTATTTTTTAAAGAATGATTAATTTTAAGCCTTATTTTAACTTTATCTTGCTTAGTCTAATTTTATCTTTAATTAAAAATTTTACATCCTAAGAACCTAACATATTGACTCCATTTGAGCCAACCCCAAGGAAACTAGTAAAGGAAACCCAATGAAGAGCATGCAGTGCTAACACTCAACCAATGGAAAAACACCAATCATCAAAGAATAAATAATAAGTTGATGTCTAAAAATGTAAATATGATCTATAATAAACCTCAATAAATGAGAAAATGAGATAGTTGAGCTCTATCGTAATTATAACTAAGCCTGAAACTGCACATCAAAAAAATTGTATATGGGGCCTTGATCAATCATCATATGTTTTTCCTCCTAACTTTTGAAATGACCACATACCTACAAAAAATTTCCTTATTAAAATTATATATGAAAAGAGAAAAGTTACAAAATATCCATATAAAATAAAGTTTAGCAAAATTATATATACATACAAACCTATTCCTTAGGATAATACTCTCAAGGGCTCAATATTCCCACATACATGTTAGAGAGTTCATTTGTAATTA